>NC_057722.1:44060597-44068073 GCF_004010195.1 Chiloscyllium plagiosum | reverse complement strand
CATAGCAACACAACGGCTGGAGGAAGAGCGCCTCATCTTCTGCCTAGGAACCCTCCAACCACAAGGGATGAACTCAGATTTCTCCAGTTTCCTCATTTCCCCTCCCCCCACCTTGTCTCAGTCAAATCTTTCGAACTCAGCACCGCCTTCCTAACCTGCAATCTTCTTCCTGACCTCTCTGCCCCCACTCCCACTCCGGCCTATCACCCTCACCTTGACCTCCTTCCACCTATCGCATTTCCAATGCCCCTCTCCCAAGTCCCTCCTCCCTATCTTTTATCTTAGCCTGCTGGACACACTTTCCTCATTCCTGAAGAAGGGCTCATGCCCGAAACATCGATTCTCCTACTCATTGGATGCTGCCTGACCAGTTGATCTTTTCCAGCAACACATTTTCAGCTCACACCACACAAGTGCCAGGCAATGGCCATCTCCAACAGGAGAGAATCTAACAATTACTCCTTGGCACTCAGGGCATTACCAAGTGCTTAATGCCATGCAGACCAAAGCAGTTGTTCAGCAACATATCCAACAACTTAAATGTTGAAGTTCTGAAGCTTGAGTTCTGAAGAAAGGTCACTGGACCTGAAATGTTAGCTCTGACTTCTCTGCACAAAATCTGCCCGACCTGCTGAATTTTTCCAGCAATTCCTGTTTTGGTTTTGTTTCTGATTTCAAGCATCCACAGCTCTTTTGGTTTTTTGACTTAAGTGTTTATTTCCTCCACCATCATACACTGGCAAACATACATGTAGGAGATACTCTGCATCAATTCTCTAAGGCTCCTTCAACAACACCGGCCAAATCTGTGTTCCTGAGTATCTAGATGGACAAGGGCAACAGAAACATAGGAATATTGCCACCTGCAAGTTTCCCTGTGACTTGTGCCTCTCAGCCACATATTATTCTGTTATGGAAGTATTTTGCTATTTCTTCATTGTTGTTGGGTTAAAATCCTGAAAATTTCAATAACAACAGCACTTTGGTTGCCCCTGCACTAGAGATATCTCAGTGGTTCATGAAGGTGGCTTACCACCACCTTATCAACTGCAACTGAGGATGAGCAACAAATATTGTCCTAACCAGCAACATCCACATCATCATCACATAATAGCTTGTCACTAACAAATGGCAGAGAGAAAGTGAGGGCTGTAGATGTGAGCAATCAGAGTCAAAAAGTGTGGTGCTGGAAAAACACAGCAGATCAGGCAGCAACCGAAGATCAGGAGAGTTGATGTTTTGGGCATAAGCCCTTCATCAGGAATGTGATGATGAAAGGCTTATGCCCACGACATTGACTCTCCTGCTCCTCAGATGCTGCCTGACCTGATGTGCTTTTCCAGCATCACATTTTTCGACACTAACACATTACAGTATGATCAACACAAGACACTCTTTTGTGTACCTGAGAGTTTAAATTCCATGTTTGCTTCACAGCTGATAAAAATCATACAAAATGTTAAATTATACAAAAATATTTGCAATAGTGCAATCCCTCTTCTCTCAACTGTAACTGTTGTTATAAATAAAAACTCCCATACAAAATTAGGGCAGGAACCTCGTGGTTTCTGGAATGTGCATCTCTCAGTTAGAACACTGGCTTTCACGAATCTACAACAGTACTGTCAGCAGTTGTTAACAATACTGTCCTAACCCAGTGAAGAATTGCTGAACTGCTAGCCCAACTGAACTATTTTTCATTGAATGGAGAACACTAATGGAGTATTGCCTTAACAGGAGAGATGCATTACTTTTTTGTCACTTTATTTAATCACACAGCTAATGTACTTTGGCAGTCAGGACCCTGAAAATGTTGGCCTCAGGAATAAGTTCCATTGTTGAGGGGGGAGACCAGATGTTTTAGGAAATGAACTTGTAGTGACTGAAGTTGTTCTATGAACCGAGGTGGAATTATCCTGATACTTTATAACTTAGCAAATAAACAAAATATTCCAGATTTTCTGAGCTTTTTTAAAAGGTGATCAGTGACAGTCTCTTCATTGTTGGCAGGTAAACTGTATAAACGTTGACAAGAGCAGACAAGGAGTCTTTATCTGAAATGAGCACTGAAGTCTCATTCCAATATGGAAATGAGGCCTACACTTATGATCTCCTAAATAAAGACTCCAACCATTTTAACAATAACCTGAACTCCCAGATCTGATATGACCTCTGCATTGTTAAGTTGCTAATTGTACCTATTTCAAAGAACAGGCTCAGTTAAATTTAAACACAATATGGTTTGTATGTAATGTAAATTGAGAAAATATCAAAAATGTCCTGATAGATATAAATTCTCAATTCTAGTAACGCAATATATATCTAAGATTGGTTTCTTTCTCTTCTTTCCTTAACTGTCTGAATAAACAAGAACCCTGGATACTTGATACTCAGAATCAATGTTTTAATTAGCACATTAATTGCAATTGATGCTGCAGTTTCCACTTGACAATTCATCAATTATACAAGAGACAGTGAGAAGATAGTTCCGCGCTGGGAGACTACATAAACAAAGGAAACTGCCCATTGTCACTCTGTTTTGTGAAACTGCATATCATTTCTTGTTACTTTTGATTCCAGCCAATTTCTTTAAATTAAATTCATGATGATATATAGTAATATAACAAAAAGTAACTAGAACTGGCTCCAGTCAGACAAGATTATTTCTTTCAGATAATTACAATAGCATAGTATTTTGTTTGGCATGATTGGCCTTGGTCTCTCAGGTATGGCAGGTTATGGAGACTTGCCTCAGAAAACATTTGCCTTCCGTTTTCAAGTTGCTGAAAATAGTATAGACTTCTTTTTTTATATATCATTCATTAGCCTATGAGCAATTTCTCGCATGTTCCCACATTTTTGAAAGTTCAATTCTCCCAACCCTCGGCGGCCATTGCTTTGCTAGGTGTTGGAGATGTTGAAGATTCATGGAATATGATATATCTCCATCAGTTGAGTAAATTTACCAATATGCCAACCTTAATCGAACAATATTTTGGACATTATCTGTCAATACTGGCAGGAAGTCCAATAGACATGAGATGCTGAATGGCCATGGGCCCATAGCTATTCCAACATGTCACCCTGACACCAGCAAAGCAATGGCAGTAAGTTCTGTCAGTACTTTCAATCATACCATTACTGAACTGAACAATGTTAACAGCATTTCAAGGAACACAAAATCTTCATGACCGAGGGAATGAATTTATTTCTAACTCGTAAACCAATGATCTCACAAATTTTGGTACAGAGAGATGAATGCTAAGGGAAATTCTGAGAAAATATTACAAAAATGTTTGACAGGGTACATGCTACATTTATGTGATGGCTTCTTGGTCGGGCTTCAAATAGATATTTGGATAAGCTGCTAGTGCTTAGCAAGACCATTTTAGATCCAACTTGCTAGTTGAAGTTGAATCCCATGGGTTCTTACTTGTCTGATCAACTTGCCATGTTGAATCTCATCAAAAATCTTGCTAAAGTCCATGTAGATGATTCAGACATGCTACCCTCATCAACCCTTCTTGATATAGCTTCTCAAAAAATCAACTTAGTCAGACACAACTTACCTAAACAAATGCATCCGGGCTATCCTTAACAAATCCATGTTTTTCTAAATTATAGAAAAATACTCCCCATTTAACTTGTTAAACAACTGACAAATAAAAATAGTTTTATTTTACTCTGTCCCTTAAGTGGACATTATTCTCCCTCAAATAAGTTAGTTATTTTTTCAATCTCTGGCCTGTTTCCCTTTCCATTTCCCTGCAGGGTAGGAACAGCCGTTCAGCCCCTTAAGCCTGCTCTGTCTTTATAGAATATAGCTGATCATTTACCTCAATGTAATTTTCCCACATTATCTGCACACCTCTGACTTCATGAATATCTAGAAATCAATTGATTTCTCTCTTCAACATGTTCAGTGACTGAGCTTCTACAGTCCTCTCAGGCAGAAAATTCCAAAGAATCACTACTTTCCGAGTGAATCCTCCTCATCTCAGTCCTACATAGTCTATCTTATTCTGGACTATATCACTTGATTCTGGATCTCCACCGCTGAAAATGCGTTGCTGGAAAAGTGCAGCAGGTCAGGCAGCATCCAGGGAACAGGAGAATTGACGTTTCGGGCATAAGCCCTTCTTGAGTTTCGGCTTATGCCCGAAACGTCGATTCTCCTGTTCCCTGGATGCTGCCTGACCTGCTGCGCTTTTCCAGCAACACATTTTCAGCTCTGATCTCCAGCATCTGCAGACCTCACTTTCTCCTCTGGATCTCCACCCCCACCCAATCATGACCAAGGAAAACATCCTTTCTGCATCTACTCTGACCAACCCTTTACAAATAAATGAGAATAACCCTTCTCATTATTCTGAATTGCAGGGAATAAGAGCACAGTCCTGTGATCACATGATTTAATCTGGTGAACTTCTGCTGCACCCTCTCTATGGCAAGTTTTTTCATTCTTAGAGAAGGAGATCAAAACTGTGCACAATGTTTCTGGTGTGACTATACTAAGATTCTATACAAATGAAGCAAAACAATGTTCCTCATGTACTCAAATCCTCTTATAATAAAGGCTAAGTTAACAATTGTCTTCCTAACTGCTTGCTGCACTTCCATGTTAGCTTCCAGTGAACTATGAACAAATACCCAAGTCTCTTTGTACATCAACACTTCCCAATCTCTCACCCTTTAAGAAATACTTTGCACATCTGTTCCTTCTACCAAAGTGGATAGCATCATACTTATTCACATTATATCTCCTGGGCTACATTAGTCTCAAAAGAAACATTCTTACCTAGTCACTCATATCATCAGCAAGCTTGGAAGTATTACAATTGACCTCCACGTCAACATTAATGATATGGATTGTGTACAACTGTGGCTGAAGCACTGATGTTATGGTATCCCGGTTACCACATCACTAATTAGAACATGACCTGTTTAGTTTTTCTCAATCCATGCCATATATTACCCACTATCTTATGTGCTCTCATTTTATTTTCTAACCTCCTGGGTATATACATATCTAAAGGTTTCTGAAAATCTAGCTACACCACATCCATTTGCAGAATAGATAAAGTTTCTCCTTTATCAGTACCATGCTCAAAAAACTCCAACAGGCTTTTTCATTCATATGTGGTTTTTCATAAATCCATGTTGAGTCTGCACAATCAGATCATTACTTTCTAAGTGTTCAGTTATCAAATTATTTATGTTACATTATACTTTCTTTTACCACTGATGTCAGACTAAGTAATTTTTGGTTACCTGATTACTCCCTCCCTTCTTCTTTCTGAAACAGTAGAGTTACACTTACAACCTCCCAGTCCATAAAGTAATTTGCACAATGAGCATTACACTGAAGATTCCTTTGGCTTTCAAGTGATATTTCATTCCTAAAATCATTCTTCATTGCAACATGAACCAGGTGGAACTTGTATGCAAGTGGAAATGTGAATTAGGTTACTCACTGGATCCATTCAACTCCATTTTATGTTGGAATTAAATAAATAATTTAACAATTCATAAACCCTGACACTACTCATGAGACTTGGAGGCTAATAGTCTACACACAGTCAGCTCACATTCCCCTTTGATTCCTCCATTTTCCCTTTAATTAAAAAGATAATCCCAAAAGATAACAATCTTACCAACTTTGAATTTACAATAAAAATAGAAATTTACATTTACAAGTTTGAATCTTTGCCCCCTTGTTCCACTGCTGCAACATAATTTATGGAGCATCTGGAGTCATGTTTACTACACCCTTAACACCACCACACAAACAGTACCTCTATTCGGTCCAAATGGTGAAGTTGCCCCAGACACTTTCAATAACTCTGACATAGGGAGATCACACAGTTGCTCTTCTCTGCACTGATTCCTGTACATTGATTTATCTCACCTGAACTAGTGAGCAAATTGGATGAGGTAAAATCTGATCAAACCAAGATAAAGTTTAAACATTACTCATGGGGCCTTATACTTTATAACTTTGACCATGTAGTTGATTTTATCGATTCATAAATTTTTACAACACAGGAGGAGGCCATTTAACTCAACTTGTCCATGTCAGTCAACAAAGATCTGACTACACTAATCCCATTTTCCAACTGTCAACCCATCGTCCTAGAGGCTTTGCCAACACAAGAGTATCTAAATTCTACTTAAATGTTGTTGAGAGTTTATGATTAAGCCATTACTTCAGGCAATGAGCTACAGACAAATTCTCCTCAACCTTACCCCAAATCTATACCCATGGTTATTGACTCCTCTACTAATGAAAAATGTGTCTTCCTTTCAAGCCCATCTATGCCCCTTATTATCTTATATACCTCTATCAGCCTTTGGCACTCAAACAAAACCCACCCTGACCTATCCAAACTTACCTCGTCACTGACCCACTATAGCCCAGCATCCCAATAAATCACTTCTCCTGTAATCACATCCTTTTAAAATGTGATGTTCAGAAATGCACACAGTATTCTAGTTGTATCCTAACCACCATTTTATACAGTTTTGGTATAACTTCTCTGCAGTTTCATTCTGTGCCTTAGCATAGAAATCTCATCTATCTTTTTAACAAATTCAGAGATCTGTGGATATGCACATCAAGGACATTCTAATCTTCAATATTTCACAGGGCGCTACCATTCAGAGTATAATCCTTGTTCACTCACATCAAATGCATTTCCTCTCACTTTTCCCGGTTGAATTCCTTTGCCACCATTCTGCCCACCAGGTATCAATATCCTCCTGCAGTATGGGTATCAATCATGAACTTTCTACACCTACATTTAAGTCAAAATCATTAATGTATATCACAAACAGCAAGGGGACCAGGACAGTATCCTGTGGAATCCCTTGAAAATAAACTTCTGGTTACAGAAACGTCCCTCTACTGTAGGTTAGGTGGATTGGCCATGCTAAATTTCCCATAGTGTCCAGGGACATGCAGGCTATGTGGATTAGCCATGGTAAATACATGGTTACAGGGATAGGATAGGGGTAGTCTCAGTAGGATACTCTTTGGATGGGTGGTTTGGAGTCAATGAGCTGAATGACCTGCTTCCACACTGTAGGGATTCTATCATTCTATGATTAGCCTCTGCTTTCTGTCTGTCAGCCAATCTTGGATTCAACATGGCAGTTTGCCTTGGATCCCATGGGCTCTTACTTTCTTGACCAGTCTGTCATGTGGGACATTATCAAAAGCCTTGCAAATGTCTATGTGGACCACATCAAATTCATTAACCTCATCAACACTCCTGGTTAACCCCTCAAAACATTTGATCAGATTTGTCAATCATGACCTTCTTTTCACAAATCTGTAATGACTTTGCCCGATTAATCCAAGTTTCTCCACATGCAGATACACGTTGTCTGTCAGAATGATTCCGAATAACTTCCCCAAAACTCAGATTAGACTGACTGACTGACTGACTTGTAATTTCCTGGTCTATTCCTTCCTCT
>NC_057722.1:44058669-44060097 GCF_004010195.1 Chiloscyllium plagiosum | reverse complement strand
TTGCCCATAGTGTTAGGTGCATTAGTCAGAGAAAATTGGGTTTGGGTGGGTTACTCTTTGGAGGATCGGTGTGGACTTGTTGGGCCAAAGGGCCTGTTTCCACACTGTAGGCAATGTAATCTAATCTGTTGGACCACAACCCAGTGTCATGTGATTTTTGACTTAAATCACTATCTCCAAAATCCTCCCCTACTGATACGCCTTCCCTCTGCTTAGCCTTAATTCTGAATAGGAGGTCCAGAACTGCCTCCTCTTTCATTTGGTCTTCTATGTAGTGACAAAAAGCATTCTTCTGGATGCAATTTAAGAAATATTTTTCCCTCCCTACCTTGCATATTTGGATAGTTAATATACACTATTTTAACTGCCACATTATTCTTACACTTGTCTGAAATTTGATACATATTTGATCCTCTATCACTCCCTGACTGTTTGGAAGCCTAGAGTACACAACCAACAGCATGTTTCCCCCTCTTGTGTTTTTACTTCTATCCACATGGCTTCCCAGATGTCATCTCTTCTTTCTGCTACAATTGATTCCGTGATCAATTTTGTGATATCTCCTCCCTTCCTATCCCTCCCACCTCTTTGCTGAATAGCTTATAACTAGGTATGTTGAGCTGCCAATACTGCCCATCTTTCAGCCAAGCCTGTCATAGCTATGATATCATATTCCCAAGTACCTATCTGTGCTGATAAATTGTCTGTCTTACTAAAACATATTCCTTTTAAGTTTGTTAAAGTTGATTTTTTTAACATTGGCTATAGTTTCTCCACACTTCCAGATTCACTTCCAAGCATTTTAATTTTGAATTCTATCTCAGCTTCTTGCTCCTCTGAACTACTTGTTAGGATTCCATTTCATCTCCTTTAAATACACCTCCACAGCATTAGCATACCTCCTTGAGAGCATGTTTGCCAGTTCTTGTTCAGCTGTAACTGTTCTGACTTGTACAAGTCTCACCTACCTCAGAGCTGAAAATGTGTTGCTGGAAAAGCGCAGCAGGTCAGGCAGCATCCAGGGAACAGGAGAATCGACGTTTCGGGCATAAGCCCTTCTTCAGGAATGAGGAAAGTTTGTCCAGCAGGCTAAGATAAAAGGTAGGGAGGAGGGACTTGGGGGAGGGGCATCCGAAATGTGATAGGTGGAAAGAGGTCAAGGTGAGGGTGATAGGTCAGACTAGGGTGGGGGCGAAGAGGTCAGGAAGAAGATTGCAGGTTAGGAAGGCGGTGCTGAATTCGATGGATTTGACTGAGACAAGGTGGGGGGAGGGGAAATGAGGAAACTGGTGAAATCCGAGTTCATCCCTTGTGGTTGGAGGGGTCCTAGGCGGAAGATGAGGCGCTCTTCCTCCAACCATCGTGTTGTTGTGGTCTGGCGATGGAGGAATCCAAAGACCTGCATATCCTTGGTGGAGTGGGAGAGGG
>NC_057722.1:44051963-44057952 GCF_004010195.1 Chiloscyllium plagiosum | reverse complement strand
GGGCCTATGCGGGTGCCCATGGCTACTCCTTTCGTTTGGAGGAAGTGGGAGGATTGGAAGGAGAAGTTGTTCAGGGTGAGGACCAGTTCAGTCAGTCGAAGGAGGGTGTCAGTGGAAGGGTACTGGTCGGTACGGTGGGAAAGGAAGAAGCGGAGGGCTTTGAGTCCTTCGTGATGGGGGATGGAGGTGTACAGGGACTGGATGTCCATGGTGAAAATAAGGCATTGGGGACCGGGGAAGCGAAAATCATGGAGCAGGTGGAGGGTATGGGTGGTGTCCCGAACGTAGGTGGGGAGTTCTTGGACTAAGGGGGACAGGACGGTGTCAAGGTATGCGGAGATGAGTTCGGTGGGGCAGGAGCAGGCGGAGACAATGGGTCGGCGGGGACAATCCCAATGCCTCAGGAAGCTTATGCCGTCTATCCTGCATAACCTCCCCATCCACACATTCAGCTGTTCTATCCTTCTATTCCTATACTCATACTGCATGGCACAGGGAATAATCCAGAGATTACTACCTTTAAAGTTCTACTTTTCAATTTTTGACCTAACTCCCTAATTTTTCTTTAATGCTATATCAATGGTCCTCTTGGTCCTTGTGTCCTCCTCTTCCCAATATCATGCATAATATATTTTCAATTTTTCCTACTGCTTGTCCGATTCTTTTTATTGATTTCCAGAGTTTAACCTGAATCCCCATGGCTTTGAACTTCACTAATACCCTTTTTTTTGGAAGGTGATATTTACCACTTCAAAGAATATGAAGAAGATGGCCATTTGTGATCTTCTCTGTGAAAGCCTTTATGTCATAAATTACAACATGGACCACAATCTCTGGCTGTTCACTTTCCCGTTCAGTGTGCCCTGCAGCCACTCTGAGACATCCTTGACGTTGGCACCCAAAAGGCAATATATCATCCTGGAATCACATCTACAGTCGAGAAGTACCTATTTACTCGCCTCACTAACAAATTTCCTACCACTAATCCCCTTCCACAGTTTTTCCATCCTGCTCTGAGCAGCTAGACCTACCAAGGTACCATTGCCTCACCTCCAGAGGGGAATTGTCACTCTCACCACTTTATAATGCTGAAAAATAGTTTGCAAGTAGGATCCACTCAGGAGGTTCCCTCACTATGTGCCAGATTTTCTTTTATTGTTTTTCATTATTGCTATTCTGCTTTGATTTGTGTCAAATCAACTCAGACTCATGGAAATCTGTAAATTGTTACCTGTATTGCTATTTTGACATTCCAAGTGTTCTCTGCACTAAATTTCATCAGTCAGTGTTCAAGATATCTTCTAACCAACCTGCTCAGAGATTAAAAATCACACAACACCAGGTTATAGTCCAGCAGGTTTAATTTGAAGCACACTAGCTTTTGGAGCGTCGCTCCTTCATACAAATCATGCTCAGAGATAGTATAACAAATCTCTGAAGGAAATGGATCTTGAATCCAGGCCTCCTGGCTCAGAGGTAGGTATCCTACTGCTATGTCACAATTTTGTCAGTGGTCTATCATTTACAGATTTTATACAATTCATTCTACAATTTATTAGTTTTTTTTTCAATTTAACTCCATCTCCAAAATTGGAAAGAAAATAAACACATGACCACATTCCGATGAATGTATGAATTCAGGTAATTTGTGTAAATAAGAAATAGTAGTGGCCTCTGCACTCAGTCTTGCAGCATAGAATCCTTTCAATGTGGAAGTAGGCCATTCAGCCCATCAAGCCTGCATCTATCCTCTGAAGAGCATCCCATCTAGACAAACTCCATCCCTGTAATTCTGCATTTCCCATGGCAAACCCACCTACCGAGCACATCTCCGGGCACTATGGACAATTTAGCAATAATCCACCTAACCTGCACAGCTTTGGACTGTGGGAGGAAACTGGAGCACCCAAAGGAAACCCACACAGAGGATGTGCAAATTCCACACAGTCACCTGAGGATGGAATCAGACTCAGGTTTATAGCAGTGTAAGGCAGCAGTGCTAACCATTGAGCCACTGTGCTGCCCTCTGAAACAAACATCGAGAACACTGGAGAAACTCAGCAGATCTGACAGCATCTGTAGAGAAAGAAAAACAGAGTTAACATTTCGAGTCTGATGTGACAGTCCCATTCCTCATGCAAACTATATTTTCAGTTTTTCTTTCCGTTTACCCAATTGTTTTAATTCATTCACAAAGTTTATTCCAAACCCCAGAACTCTGAGTTTAATTAAGAGCTAAATTTATTTGGACAGTGAGGAACACAGCACCAAAGAATATGAGAAAGTTGGTCAGCTCTAATCTCCCCCTGCTTAAGCCTTGTCGATGGTTACTGTCATGCAAATAATCCAAATTTAACAACTGATTCCATTATAAACCGTTCTCTGTCACACTAGTTCCTCATTACTATATCTTTATAACATTAACTTCCTGCTTTTAATCTATTTCTATCTATTTTAATCTGTAAAACATAGTGAAAGTAGCAACAAGGCTGGGAGAGATGAACTCTAATGTTCAAACACCAAATGAAATGTCTTTTTAAAACCATTAAAGATTGCATCTTTCTTGCTTTAGAATACTTCATACAATTGAAAAACTGTTTCATGGGTTTGCCTCTGTAATTCAAATATATGGCTTCACACAGTACAGTGAATATTAGCATCACTACTTATAGATCAATGACACATAATCCCTATTCAGTAGTTTATGTATATTGGCAGATTGTGGAAACAGTATTGTATCTGTTGAGAAACTAACCTTTGTAAGTAACTTTGTTTGATCTGGCAAGTTTGTAGTCAAATAGCCCCTTTAAAAAAATCCAACCCACTCTGCTGTTAATAGGTTACTAGCCTTGATGATCCTGTAAAGTTAAACCCAGAGAGATGTTCAGAGGTTGCAAACCTAAGTCACTGCAGAAATTTTACGTGTTTTGCACCAAGTTTTCTTTGATCATTTACTATAGCTTATCTGTGAATGCAAATTTACTGAGGATAATAGCTCTGTTCTGAAATTACAGAGTCAGATGTGTAAATCTCTGCAATTGCTTAGTGGATTTCTTGAAATTGTGACCAGACTTTCAGTTGCACAGTCAGCCACAGTTCCCTGTTGCAGTATCAAATCATTGAAGCCTGTCATGATGCACTTATTGCAAGTAACACAGTTATCACATGGATGCGTGGAACAGTGATGGGAAGATGCCAGGTTGCAGAACAGTGGACCTGTGGTAGGTCATGTTGACAGTGATATGTTATTTTAGTAAGCAAACACTTGAATCCCCTCTGGATCCTTCTTCCCCTCCCCTTACCTCTGTTTCCATTCCTTCATCTCATCCCACTCTTGCCAAGTATTCACTATACCCTTTGACCTTTTGATGAAGAAATATTGATAGGCTGGGAGAATGGGTCAGAATCTGGCAGATGGGGCTGAATATGGATAAGGGCGAGGTTGTCCATTTTGGCTGGAAAAATAGAAGGGCAGATTATTATTTCAAATGGGAAGCAGATACAAAATGCATTAGTGCAGAGAGAGCTGAGTATCTCTGTGCATGAATCGCAGAAAATGGATATACAGGTGCAGCATATAATAAGAAAAGCAAATGGAATCTGGTATTTATTGCAAAAAGACTGGATCATAAAAGTAAAATATTGTTACAATTATATAACAACACAAGGTGTCGGTGAGATCACATCTGGAGTATTGTGTCCAGTTTTGGTGTCCTTACTTGAGGAAGGATGTGGTGACACTGGAGGGAGTTCAGAGGAGGTTCACCGGGTTGATTTCAGGAATGAGGAAGGTTGAATAGCTTGGGCTTGTACTCGCTGGAGTCCACAAGAATGAGGGGGGAATCTGATTGAGGTCTATAAAATGCTGAAGGGGGCTGACAAGGTGGATGTTGAACAGATGTTCCCCTTTGTTGGACAGTTTCGAACAAGAGGTCATAGATATAGAATGAGAGGAGGAGGTTCAAATCTGAGATGAGGAGTAACTACTTCTCTCAGAGGGTTGTGATTCCATGAAACTCAATGACCCAAAGTGCAGTGGAGACAGGTTCAATTAGCAGATTCAGGAAAGAAATAGACATGTTTCTGATGAAAAGCATGATAAAGGGCTATGGGGACCAGTTAGGAAAGTACTATTGAGACCAGGATAAGATCAGCCATGATCATGTTAAATGTTGGAATGTGCTGGAAGGGCTGAATTGCCTACTCCTTCTCCAATTCCTATGTTCCTATGTCCCCCACTCTGATACCAAACGATCTATGCTCAGCAAAGGACATACCCCCCTCAATGAATTTCAGGTACAGTATGATGCTGAACTCTTCTTCTGTTGTTTTCACCTCTATGTCCATGACCTTGGACAGGAATCATCTCCCAACCACAAAGACACTTTCACCCATCTCTGATGAACCCCTCCACCTGGACCCCTTCATTTGGCCCTTTGTGAGCACTTAATTTCTTCATTGAGAACTACTGGCTTACCACTGGCCACCTTAATTTCTGTGATCCCCTCACCCACTCTAGCCTGTCTACCTGTGAACTTGCTGAACTCCATTCCTTCAAGTCTTATTATCAAACCTATCAATAAGGGTTGTGTGGTTATCATCTGGCATGCTAACCATTACCTGGCAGAGGTTGATTGCCAACTTTCAGGCACTTCATCCTATCTCTCCCCGGATCATGACCCCACATTGATTATTGAACATCAGGTTGTAGTCTCAAGGACTATTAATGAACTTATCTTGTTTAGAGATCTCTCCTCCACAGCCCCTACCTCATGGTCCCTCAGCCTTGTACAACTCACTTCTACCATCTCAAAATCTACAATCACGACTCTCCAGGCAGATCTGTCATTTCAGCCTGTTCTTGCCCCACTGAGCTTATTTTTTCTATTTTTACCCTTCCTTGTTTAGTGTTTTTCAACTTTTATTCATGATTCCTCTGATGTTTCATGTTGGTTCTATAATGATAATCCTAGCCCTCTCTTCTTCACCATGGGTGTTAAAGGCCTCAACTAATACATTCCCCATCAGGATGGTATGACAAGGAAGAAGTGGTCTCCATCTCTTCCTTGAAAAGAGGCGACCAGCATCCTTCTTCACCTGGCTGAGCTTGTTCTGACTTTGAACAATTTTTCCTTCAACTCATCTCATTTTCTCCAAGTCAAGGGCAAAGCTCATAGGTACTTTCATTGGTCTCGGATTTGCCTATGTCTTTGTGTGGTATGTAGATCATTCCTTTTTCCAGTTGTACTCAGGTTCCCACTCATAATTCTTTCCCTGATGCATTGATGATGTCTTTGTTGCTGCTTCATACTCTTGTCCAGAACTGAAACAATTCATCAGTTTTGCTTTCAGTTCTGAAGAAGAGTCATAATTAAACTTGAAATATTAACTCTATTTCTAGCCACAAATGCTGACAATCCTGCTGAGTTTCTCCTTCATTCTTTGTGTTTGTTTCAAATTTCTTTAATCGACAGTATTTTGCTTTTGGTTTTACTTTTTTTTATAATATATTTTTATTAAGAAAAAATAGATGTTTAGATATTACAACAAATACAAAACAATGCAATTCAAAACGGTACAAAAATAGTACAAAACTAAACCCAAATAATAAAAAAAAACCCAACCCACTCTCCTATACGAATGTATAAACATATATAGAGAAGTATAAAATTAAAAAAAACCTAAACTAGCTATTTAACTAACTAAATAAATACCTAACAACAAACAAATAAATAGTAATAACTCAGCCCAGCCAAACAAAACATTCATACATTCACAGTTCCTCCTCCCTGGATATTGGACTCATGAAACACAATCGTTATGGCTATATAAAAGCCCTTGTTAGTGTGGCAGATAAATCTGTGTCCAGGTATTTCAAAAAGGGTTGCCATGTCTTGTAAAAATTCTCAGTTTTGTGGTGTACCATATTTGTGAGAAAATCCAGGGGAATATGCTCCATAACAATCTTCCGCCAACCTGACAGGCCTGG
>NC_057722.1:44050326-44051919 GCF_004010195.1 Chiloscyllium plagiosum | reverse complement strand
TTTTATATAAAAAAGGGGAATAAATACCCCACCCATCTTTTGGTATGTCCTAACTTAGAAATTTAAAATGTACATCTTAACCACCGCCAGACATAGTTTGAACCAAATTATTATCAATAGAGGTTAAAAAAAAGGGGAAAAACAAAGCTCCAACCGGATTTCCTCCATTTCTTTTACAGAATGATAAACGCATACCCAAGCAATGATATTTATACATACTACAATTGTTTAACTTAGGTTAGTTTGTCCACAAAGTCTCTCGCCTTCTCCGATGTGTCAAAGAGATGCATGGATCCATCTAAGGTGATCCGAAGCACTACCGGATATGTCAGGGAGTATTGAATCCCAAGCCCCTTCAACCTTCTCTTGACACCATCATACGATTTTCGTTTCTGGATCACTGCTGCTGAAAAGTCCTGAAAAAACATGATCTTAGACCCCTCGTAAATTAGGGCCTTTGGATCCTTCCCCTGGAGTCAGGAAGCCTCCATGACTCTCTCCTTATCCCAGTAATGATGGAACCGCACCAGGAAAAGACGAGGGCGTTGACCTAGACCTGACCTCTGTGCTGCGACCCGGTGAGCCCTCTCTATTTTCAATCCTCTCATGCCAGTCTCCAAGTCAAGGAATTTTGGAAGCCAATCTTCAACAAATTTTGCAGGCTGCTCACCTTCCTTACCCTCGGGCAGACCGATGATCCAAATGTTTTTCTCCTGCCCCTGTTTTCAAGATCATCCACTTGGTCACGCAAATTACGAACCTGCGTCTTCAGGACTTGGATCTCTTCCTTGAATGAACTGGCATCAGCTTCCACCACTATGACCCTGTGCTCCACCTCATCAGTCCTCTTCTCCAGGTCTCCCAGTTGCTGCTCATGGTTCTGCAGCATGAGAGAGACTGGAGCCAGCTTATCTTCAATCTGTTTCCCCAACATCTCACGAGATTTTGAGAGCTGGTTCACCAGGTCCTGGAAAGTAATCTCCTCTGAGGCTGCTGCAGGCTGAGCTGCAGGCCCGGCCTCAGATGCTCCTCCTCCCTTTTTAGGCATTTCTGGGCAGCTGAAAATACAGGTAAGTCAATTTTTAAATGTTTCTTGGGGCTCCACAATCTTTCCAACACCCCAAGAAATCCTGATGACCTGGGTTGGGTGGGTTAAAGGACCGTCCTGCTCCTGCTGCGATACGAAGCTCTGCAGTGTGATCTTCTCAGATCGCCGCCATCTTAGATCTCCCCAGGTGTTATTTTTTTTAAGGCTGATGCTGTCAGTATCCTTGAAGTGAAAAGTACCTCTTGCAGCATTCCACATAGAGAAGACATTTTTCTTGCTGTAGGAGAGATGGAGCATGGGTTGGTACTGATGTCTGGAAAGACAGTAGCAGCAGCATCATGGATGACACGAATGATCCTTGTGTTGCAGTTTTGGTTGAAAATGTGTTGCTGGAAAAGCCCTGCAGGTCAGGCAGCATCCAAGGACCAGGAGAATCGACGTTTCGGGCATGAGCCCTTCTTCAGGAATGAGGAAAGTGTGCCAAGCAGGCTAAGATAAAAGGTAGGGAGGAGGGACTTGGGGGAGGGGCATTGGAAATGCGATAG
>NC_057722.1:44043059-44049642 GCF_004010195.1 Chiloscyllium plagiosum | reverse complement strand
CTCACCTTATCACCCTCACCTTAACTTCCTTTCACCTATCACATTTCCAACGCCCCTCCCCCAAGTCCCTCCTCCCTACCTTTTATCTCAGCCTGCTTGGCACACATTCCTCATTCCTGAAGAAGGGCTCATGCCCGAAACATCGATTCTCCTGCTTCTTGGCTGCTGCCTGACCTGCTGCACTTTTCCAGCAACACATTTTCAGCTCTGATCTCCAGCATCTGCAGTCCTCATTTTCTCCTTGCAGTTTTGGTTGGCAGGCACAATCATCAGCCTGATAGCTAGTATAATGATATTAACTAGATTCTATAACACCTCAAAATCAGACTAGGGACAGGTCATAATCCACCAAATTTTGTAATCTAAGAGGGTCTTCAGAGCAATAACCTAGGCTTTCATCAAGGTAAAATGCTGGCAGTTTCCTCACTGCCTCCTATCGGAGGAACTATTCATTCCCTGCATTGAATGTCAGAGTTCTAATATTGATCATTGACAATGTGAAGTTTGAATGAAGCATTATAGCAGAATTGGAGACCATTCCCACAAAAATCTATAATCAAGCACTCTCATGATCCAAAGGCAGAGTTTCTACTTAAGGCTTTCAACCGTCACATCATCCTCCACCTCTTAAACTGTCTATGACATCTTTTACTACAGTCCCTTGGAGAAATATAATATTTTCCATCTGCTCAGAATTTCCTCACTTCTTAAATATGGAGCTTTCAGTTGATAATCACTTATCCAGTGGAATGTGTCTGCACTGATACTGAAAAGAGAAAAGGCAAACAACTCTGATTCTGTTTGGTCAAAGCCTGAAGCTGGAGAAGGAAGTTTTTCACCAGGAAAGACTTGAGTAGCAATGGCAGCAGCTTTCCCACTGAGTCTTCATCTGGACACTCAATGTGGTCAAGCTGGCAAGGAAGCCAGTTATATTCATCATCTTATTACTCATGGGATATGAACATTGCTGTCAAGGCCAGTATTTATGGCCATGCTGATTGCATGGGCATCAGAGTCTGTGTTGTCAGCATACCCACAGTACCGAAGTTCTCAAATCTTGTCCCAGATACAATGAAGGTAAAGTGGCATATTTCCTGGTCAGGGTGGTGTGTGACTTGAAAGAAAAATGTTAGATGGTGATGTTCTGATATGCGCCTGTTATTTGTCATAGTGGGTCACAGATAGAGGTTTTGGTGAAAGGAACTTAGCAAGATGCAGTATACAGTACACTGTTGATGTAGAGGAGTCAGTGTTGGACTGGGGCGGAAAAAGTAAAAATCACACAACACTAGGATATAGTCCAATAGGTTTATTTGGAAGCACTAGCTTTTGGAATGCCGCTCCTTCATCAGATAGCTCATCGGGTTTACTGTTGATGGTGGAGTGACTGACTGTTGCAGGCGGTCAACAGATGTGGGTGAATGCTGCTTCCAGGAAGAATGCTGAGCTCAGTTTTGGAATCCAGCAAGTGTGGACTTGGAAGACCGATTTGGTCCTGAAGGCCGCAAGAAGAGATAGATCTATATGGACTTCAATAAGATGTTCGACAAGGTTCCCCATGGGAGACTGATTAGCAAGGTTAGATCTCATGGAATAGAGGCAGAACTAGCCATTTGGATACAGAACTGGCTCAAAAGTAGAAGACAGAGGGTGGTGGTGGAGGGTTGTTTTCCAGACTGGAGGCCTGTGACCAGTGGGGTGCCACAAGGATCAGTGCTGGGCCCTCTACTTTTTGTCATTTACATAAATGATTTGGATGCGAGCATAAGAGGTACAGTTATAATGTTTACAGATGACACCAAAATTGGAGGTGTAGTGGACAGCGAAGAGGGTTACCTCAGATTACAACAGGATCTGGACCAGATAGGCCAATGGGTTAGGAAGTGGCAGATGGAGTTTAATTCAGATGAATGCAAGGTGCTGCATTTTGGGAAAGCAAATCTTAGCAGGATTTATACACTTAATGGTAAGGTCCTAGGGAGTGTTGCTGAACAAAGAGACCTTGGAGTGCAGGTTCCTAGCTCCTTGAAAGTGGAGTCACAGGTAGATAGGATAGTGAAGAAGGCATTTGGTATGCTTTCCTTTATTGGTCAGAGTATTGAGTACAGGAGTTGGGAGGTCAGGTTGCGGCTGTACAGGACATTGGTTAGGCCCCTGTTGGAATATTGTGTGCAATTCTGGTCTCCTTCCTATCGGAAAGATGTTGTGAAACTTGAAAGGGTTCAGAAAAGATTTACAAGGATGTTGCCAGGGTTGCCAGGCTGAGCTACAGGGAGAGGCTGAACAGGCTGGGGCTGTTTTCCCTGGAGCTTCAGAGTCTGAGGGGTGACCTTATAGAGGTTTACAAAATTTTGAGGGGCATAGATAGGATAAATAGACAAAGTATTTTCCCTGGCGTCGGGGAGTCCAGAACGAGAGGGCATAGGTTTAGAGTGAGAGGGGAAAGATATAAAAGAGACCTAAGGGGCAACTTTTTCACGCAGAGGGTGGTACGTGTATGGAGGCTGGTACAATTGCAACATTTAAGAGGCATTTGGATGGGTATATGAATAGGAAGGGTTTGGTGGGATATGGGCCGGGTGCTGGCAGGTGGGACTCGATAGGGTTGGGATATCTGGTCGGCATGGATCGGTTGGACCGAAGAGTCTGCTTCCATGCTGTACGTTGCTATGACTCCATGACTCTAAGTCTATTTCTGTGTCCATAGCTGGCTTACAGACCAAGAGATATTCCAAACAATTTATATATTTCAGGTTTACAGCACCTGCCATACTTTTCATATATCTCCATCAATGTTTAAAATACAGTTAAAAACAGAGAGACCTAAAAAAACTAAACTGATTTATTTACATTAAGAAAAAAACCTTTCAGTTAGGGACATGGTGGCTCAGTGGTTAACGCTGCTGCCTCACAGCACCAAGGGTCCCAGGTTTGATTCCAGCCTTGGGCGACTGTCTGTGTGGAGTTTGCACATTTTCCCCATGTCTGTGTGGGTTTCCTCCGGATGCTCTGGTACCCTCCCATAGTCCGAAGATGTGCAGGTCATGTGAATTAGCCATGCTAAATTGCCCATAGTGTTAGGTGCATTAGTTAGAGTGAAGTGGGTCTGGATAGGTTCCTCTTCAGAGGGTCGGTGTGGACTGGTTGGACCAAAGGCCCTGTTTCCACACTGTAGGGAATCTAATCTAAACACTATATTGTATTGTGAAACACAAAAAAATGCCTTGATTAAAGATGGCGGGAGAACAGTCAAATGCTCACACAGTACTGTTGCCAGTCTGCTGGGAGGCAAAGCAGGTCTGCCAGTATCCCGGCATACTGTGAGAAATCTGTCGTGGCCTGTTCGGCAGGCGTTTGAAATTATCTTGCTTGTGTTTGCTAGCAGTTAACTGTAATTTTGTTTGTACAAGGATGGCAGGAATTTTATTTGAGGATATCTTTGATGTGAAGGATATTGACCCGGAAGGTATAAAGTTTGACAGAGGTAAGGAAAAGAGATGCGTGAGAATGGGCTCAGGTAGCTCCGCTCGAACACAGGGAAAGGAGCAGAGCAGAGCCATCCAGCCTTCGTCGTCCACTTTTAACTCAAACTCTTCACAATCTTCCAGTGCATCGTTTAATACACAGTGTCTAGTTCATTGATTTGACCAGTTCCTGTAATGTTGTACATGTGTTTTCCTGAAGTTTGTAAAAGCCCCAGTTGGACCGAACAAACCCTATTGCTGCTTCCACGGCAGTCGGCAATAATTTAGATACATTTACAGGCCCTGTTCCTACCCTTTCATTTAAATGTTTATTTTTTAAAAAAAGCAGTATCCTATTTTTCCAGTCAACCTGTTCAAACATATTGTGACACCTACACTTGTTCTTAATTGTACATTAAGTACTCAGTCGACCCACGCGTATTCCCCCCTTCCTTCGCCACGAATACTGGAAGTGAATTCCCACAGCTTTGTAACAATACAAAAATCTCCTGTCTTCTTTTGCATTTGAGATTTCAATGACATTCCTCCAAAGAGTGACCTTAATAATTAGGTTTAATTGTACTTAATTCACCTTCTGCTGTAGAAAACAGGCACAAACACACTTTCATTAAAGTAGTTGAAACAGCTGATATAGGAGAAAGTGAGGACTGCAGATGCTGGAGATCAGAGGTGAAAATGTGTTGCTGGAAAAGCGCAGCAGGTCAGACAGCATCCATCAGGCAACATTTCTGAAGAAGTGCTCATGCCCGAAACGTCGATTCTCCTGCTCCTTGGATGCTGCCTGACCTGCTGCGCTTTTCCAGCAACACATTTTCAGCAAACAGCTTATATATACCTGTATCATTCTTCAATAATTTTAAATTAACATTATGTTGCCTCAAATTTGTGTTCTTTCAACTCTGTATCCAATTTTTATATCTATCCCTGTTTCCTCATAGGCATTAGTGTCTTATTATAGTTTGTATATAATAGTCATCAGCACCTATTGCTTTATTCGTAATATATCTTTTATGGTAAAACCTGAATTTTCATTAACTTTTTTTTTACCAATATACTGGTTTTAATTGGCTATAAATCCATATCCTTAAATATTTCTGCTCTTCCTCCACAACAAAACTACTTCTGTTCTGAATTTAGTAACTTTTTTAACCTAAGGGCATCACCTCACACTTTGTAAACATTTGCCTCAATTTATCTGCTTTTAAAACTCTCATTCATAACTTTATTACTGCAGAATTTGATTACTTAGAAGGCTTCCAAGTTGACTTCCCATATTCTGTAAACTTGAAGTCATTTCTGTTGCTCATGTTCTAACTTGCACAAAATCCTTTTTTTCACATCACCCCTGTCCTCGCTTACCTATTGTGTTTGCTGTTTCAGCAATGCCTTGATTTTAAAATTCACGTCCTTCTTTTCCAATCCTTCCATTGGCCTACCCCTCCTGAACATTTTAATTCCATCCTACGTCCCTTTATCACGGCTGGGTTGGGTATTCCAGAACTCGAGGGCATAGGTTTAGGGTAAGATGGGAAAGATTTAAAAGGGACCTAATGGGCAACTTTTTCATAAGAAGGGTGGTCCATGTATTGAATGAACTGTCAAAGGAAGTGCTGAAGGCTGGTACAATTATAACATTTACAGTTACAACATCTGATTGGGTAAATGAATAGGAAGGCTTTAGAGGGATATGGGCCAACTGCTGGCAACTGGGACAAGATTAATTTAGGATATCTGGTTGGCATGGACAAGATGGACTGAAAGGTCTTGTTTCCATGCTGTACACCTCTGTGACTGTTATGCCTGCATTCGTTTATTTCTGGCCTCTTGAGCTTCTTTGACTTTTTTTGTTGTTGCAAATTATGTACATAGTCTCTGACTCTGTTCTGGAGTTCTCTTACTAAACCTCTCTCTACCTTCTACCTCTCATTTATCCTGTAAGATGCTTCCAAAACATAACTCTGAGCAACCTTTTGATTGTCCAACTTACTGTTTCCTATATTAACAATGTTATCTAAGTATAAGTTGTTGAATTCCACCTGCCAATTTTTAGTCCATTCCCCAATTCAACAACATCCTGTAATATGCTGTTGCCTAAATCTGTCATTTTCTGCTTGAATTAATTTGGTGCACTTTGGGTTGCCTTGTATTTTATGTATTTTTAATGAGGAGGATGCACTATAGTGCAAAAAAAATGAACTAACAAATGTACAATCATAACAAAAATATTACTCTGACAAAAAGATAGTGTTTGATTGTGTAGCAGATAGTTCAGATAAACTAACGACTAAAAGTAACATTTAGATACCTTTGGGCAAATAATAGAACTTTTCTGCTGTTTTTACAGTTTCTCGCTTACACTGTGAAAGTGAATCCTTTAAAATGGATCTAATACTTGATGTAAACATTCAGATTTACCCTGTTGAACTAGGTAAGAATTTCAATTAACACATTTTTGTGGTTACTGTGTTTAAAAATTCCAGTTCAGTTCCAATCCAGCTCAAGCAATGTTGCTATTATGGAAGAATTGAAAGGTCTTTTCATTTGACACCTGCAGTGCTGCAAAAGTGGCAATTTCTCCTAGTATACTAAAAGTGGCAGGGGTGGACAACTTTCAGTTGTACCCCAAGGTAATATTACTTCTGGATACCAGGCTGTCATTACCAGTAGAATTTTTAATGTGTTTCTAATCTTTTGTAACATATTTGTAGTAATTATAGTTATTGTGAAGACTATCTTATTTGAGATTACATTGGTGTTTACACATCCAGGGCAATTTGCTGAGCTGGTATCCGATTTGATAAAATCCAAACTGGTTCCTCCAAAATTGCTTTTTGATAATTGTGTCCTTCAGTTTCATGAATTGGGCTCAGGAACTGTAAACCCTGTGCCCACACCTCCTCCCTCACCTCTATCCAAGGCCCTAAAGGAGTCTTCCACATCCATCAAAGTTTTACTTGCACATCCACTAATATCATTTATTGTATCCGTTGCTCCCGATGCGGTTTCCTCTACATTGGGGAGACTGGGCGCCTCCTAGCAGAGTGCTTTAGGGAACAACCCGCACCAATCAACCACACCGCCCCGTGGCCCAACATTTC
>NC_057722.1:44014243-44040763 GCF_004010195.1 Chiloscyllium plagiosum | reverse complement strand
TCACCTTAACCTCCTTCCACCTATCGCATTCCCAACGCCCCTCCCCCAAGTCCCTCCTCCCTACCTTTTATCTTGGCCTGCTTGGCACACCTTCCTCATTCCTGAAGAAGGGCTTATGCCCGAAACGTCGACTCTCCTGCTCCTTCGATGCTTTCTGACCTGCTGCGCTTTTCCAGCAACACATTTTTCAGCTCATTTTATACAGTTACACTATTCTTGAAAGGAAGTAAAATAGACTGTCGACAAAGAAAATATATTTGAATTTATTCAAGTTTTGGATTGTATGTAGAATAATCTAAGGAGTTTTTCAAGTTGTAAAGTTGTCCCCTGTCATGTTGAAAGTTTCTTTCTCTTCATGCTTTTCTTCAGGTGACAAGTTTCGTCTTGTGATAGCAAGTACTCTTTATGAAGATGGAACGCCAGATGATGGAGAGTATAATCCCACAGATGACCGGCCATCGAGGTACACATAGAATGATAAATCTTACTGTACAGATAGAGGCCATTGAGCCCATCTTGACAGTGCAAGTCCTACGAAACAGCCACCTACTAAGTTCCACTCTACTCTTTTCTCATGGTCTTGCTGTCTTTACAAACATTTATGCTTTTTATTGAAAGTTGCCATTGAATTTTTGTCTATCATTCTTCCAGAAAATGGATTCCACATCATTGTAACTCACTGATAGAAACAGTTTTGCTATTCTTATCTTTTTGGTTTGTGATGGTTTGAAATCTGTGTATCCTGGTTGCTGAACTACCAGCTATTGTGAATGGTTTCACCTTCATGATTTTGAACACCTTGATTATACTTCCTCTTAATCCTCATTGCTGCTAGGACAACAAGCACAGACAGTTGTCTATCCAGGCAACTGAAGGTGCCTTTCTTGCAAATCTCTCCAACCTCTCCAAGACCTTGAACTTCATCCTAGAGCTTATAAATGTTTGTAATAAGCCTGTTCAGACATGCTGTTACACTCTAGAGCAGGGCAGAATTGCACCTGGGACTCCTGGCCCAAAGGGATGGGCAGTACCGTTGATATCCCTAGAGTGTGATACTCCAAATTAGATGCCTTGCTCCAGCTGAGGCCTATCCATCAATTTAGAAAGGGTCAATAGCATTTCTTTGTCTTGTGCTTCACACAGCTACCAAAAGCTTTGTGAGGTCCAGCTAACAGAGATTTTATTTATGAACATCTGGTTGTGAGATATTCTTGGAAAATTTCATCTAGGTCTCTTCCTGATGTGGTCAGCTTGGAGGTTTATAGATTCAAATCTCCCAGTGAATTACATTGCTTTACTTCTCGTCAAAGATCACTTGTAAGTGAGAAAATAATCAATGACGTTACATATCCTGAATAAAAACAGGACCATTCATTCTTTGCAGATTGTTTTGTTTTCTCTTCAAAAGTACCAGGATGTTTGTTATCACTGTGAGCCTAACATGCCTCCCTGTCTGTTTTGCTTGCTGATTCAAGTTGTGAAAGTTGTTACATGTTTTTCAAATGGAAATTCTTATCTTGATTATCACAGGACTGGCTACATATCCTATTATGCTGACAGTATTGGCTACATTATCATCATGCTTAGAGAGCATGCATGCTACATTTGTCTGCTGTGAGGTTATTACTGCATATTTAAACATATAATTTTAATTCTCTCAAATAGTCTGATTTCATTTGCTCTGTGACTCTATTTGTAAAGCTGAAAACCCTGAATTGTTTTGTTAACAGCACATGAAAGTGGAAACAGACCCTTTGGCCGAACTCGTCAATGCCGACCAGGGGTCCTAAACTGAGCTAGTTCCATTTACCTACATTTGGCCATAGCCCTCTAAACATTTCCTATCCATGTACCTGTCCAAATGTCCTTTAATTGTCATAATTGTATCCACCTCTACCACTTCCTGTTCCATAGCTCGTTCCATATATGAATCACCCTCTGTGTGAAAAAGTTGTTTCTCGGGTCTCTTTTTTTTGAAAAACTTTTTCTCTCCTAAACTTAAACCTGTACCCTCTAGTTTTAGACTAGAGGGAAAAAGACGTTTGCTATTTACCTTATCCATGTTCCTCATGATTTTATAAACCTCAATAAGGTCACCACTCTGCCTCCTACTCTCCAGGGGGAAAAAGTCCTAGGCTATCCAGCCTAGCTATAGAACTCAAATTTCCAGTCTTGGTGACATCCTTGTAAATCTTTTTTGTACCCTTTTCAGTGTAATAACATCCTTCCTATAGCAGGGCAACTATCCACAAAGATTTCTGTATGCAAACTCTGTATCTCTATATTCTTGCATCCCCTTTAAAATTGCACAACACTGAACCACATAGGTCGATGATAAGAAAGCACTGGAGAACAGATATGTAACATTACGGTTTTATACAGTACATGGATTGTATCTGGTTCATTATCGCCTAAAAATGTTGCAAAAGCAGACATGTTGTTTTGATAGGTTGATTGCTAAACCTTATAATTGCCACCTACTTCAAATTATCACTTATGATTTTTATCATAAAAATAATCAAATCTTGGGTATAGTTAACTCATGATCAACTGAGTCCAAAAAAAAAGTATGTTCTGTTTCTGGGGATTTATTGTCTCATGTTACTTAATGTTATTTCTTTTCTATATTCTAACAGGGCTGACCAATTTGAGTATGTCATGTATGGAAAGGTTTATAGAATAGAAGGCGATGAGAGTTCAACTGAAGCAGCCACCAGACTGTAAGTATCGAATGATGTGAACCAGAATGGAAACGTAGAATACAAAAGCAGAAGTTGGCCCTCCAAACTGACTTTCTCATTCAACATGTTCGTAGCTGATAATCTAACATCGTACCCGGTTTCTACTTTGTTCCCCTGTTCTTTGATCCCTTTAGTCCTAAGAATTATATTTACATCTTTCTTCAGTGTTTTGGCCTCAACAGTTTGCGGTGGTAGAGCATTCCACAGGCTCACCGCTCCCTAGGTGAAGCAATTCCTAAAAGACCACTTTTGGAATATTGCATGCAATTCTGGTCTCCCTACTATCTGAAGGACGCTGTGAGATCTGAAAGGATTCAGAAAAGATTTATAAGAATGTTGCCAGGTTTAGAGGGTTTAATCAATAGGGAGAGGTTGAGGCCGGGGCTGTGGTCTCTAGAGCTGAGGGGTGACCTTACAGTGGTTTATAAAATCATGAGGGGCATGGATAGGATAAACAGACAAGGTCCTTTCCCTGGGGTGGGGGAGTCCAGAACTAGAGGGCATAGGTTTAGGGTGAGATGGTAAAAATATAAAAGAGACCTAAGGGGCAACATTTCCATGTAGAGGGTGTTGCGTGTATGGAATGAGCTGCCAGGGGAAGTGGGGAGGCTGGTACAATTACAACATTTAATCGGCATCTGGATGGGTATATGAATGAGAAATGGAAATGTGTTGCTGGAAAAGCGCAGCAGGTCAGGCAGCATCTAGGGAACAGGAGAATCGAAAGTGGGGAGGCTGGTACAATTACAACATTTAATCGGCATCTGGATGGGTATATGAATGAGAAAGGTTAAGAGGGATATGGGCCAAGTGTTGGCAAATGGGACTAGATTAGATTAGGATATCTGGTCGGCATGGATGAGTTGAACCGAAGCTGAACATCTCTGTGACTCTCTGACTTTACCCCTTATCCTTAGACTGTGACCCATGGTTCTGCAGTCCCCAATCAGAGACAACATCCTCCTTGTATCTTCTCTGTCTAATTTTGTTAGAATTTCATAGGTTCCAATGAGATCCTGTCTCACTTTTCGAACCGATCAGTCTCTCCCTGTGTGTGAGTCTTGCCATCCCAAGAATCAGTCAGATAAGCCTTCCTTAAACTCCCTCAATAGTCAAAATCATCATCATCAGATAAGGAGGCCAAACTGAACACAATACAGGCAATTTTATGTTTTACTGAAATTTTATGTTTCTTAAATGGTGAGTTTTATTACTTAAAAAATATATGCTACACATGGTCATTGATATAATTTGGTAAAATCCTTTGATGCAATTATCATTCAAAATCTGGGTTCTTATCAAGACAGACTGTACTTTCTGAAATTAGTCATCGTGCACTGCTATTTGGAGCAAATCTTTTCATTCCTTAATCTTTGTTCAATTCTGATTAGAAAGAAGTCTGGGGATAAGTGCTTGCAGTTTGTGATGAATAGAAAGATGTTAGAATAAACTTTGGAAATTGACCCGTCATCCGTACATTACTGGCAAACCTAGTAATTCTTATCTGTTGAAAACTATTCTTATGAAGATGGTGGTCATCCCTGTGTAGTCTACTACTGTTGGATAAGGAGCTTGAGGATTTTAGGTTCAGTGATGATGCAGCCCTAGTCTATGCAAGGTAATGGTGTAGTAATATTGTTACTGGATGAGTAATCCCAAAATCCAAGTAGTATTCTGGATACTTGGGTTGAAATCCCATCACAGCAGATTGTGGAGTTTGAATTCAATAAAATCTGGAATTAAAATTTGAATAATGAACTCAAAATTATTAAATCATTAAAAAGCCATCTGGTTCACTAATGTCTTTTGTGTGCTTAGCTGTTCTGGCACACATGTGACTCCAGACCTACAGCAATATGGTTGATGCTTAACTGGTTAAGTCTTCAAATGCCATTCATAAAAGTCAATTCAATTATATCAACTATTGAAAAAAAATCCCAAAAAAGGACTAAAACTGATGGACCATCTGATAGTGATCTTGGCACTGGAAACAACAATGATAATCTCAGCACTGTCAACCCTGCAAAGTCCTCCTTATTACTATCTGAAGGCTAGTGATTAATTGGGAGAACTGTGTCGAACAGCTGAAACATGCAGATGCATAACATCGTCATATTCACGCAACCATAACTTACACACCATGACCCAGACAATACCATCACCTTCATGGGTCCCAACAACAGGACATGCTCAGCAGAGATAGCAGTACAAAGGGATACAGTTGGGAAGGTCTTTCCCTGGGAGTTGTCAAAATTGTCTCCACATCTCCACATCCCATGAAACGTGAAGGCATCAGGTTAAACATGGGCAAGGGAGGGGGGATGAAACTGTAAGGTTCGTCTGGCTGGAGTCCTACCTCACAGAAAGGTGGTTGTGGTTATTAGAGGTTACTTGCCTTAGGTTGGGAACATTGCTTCAGAGTTCCTCAGAGTAGTGCTCTCAGCCCAACCATCTTCAGCTGCTTCATCAATGACCTTTACTCCATCATAAGATCAGAGTTGGAACTATTTACTGATAATTGTACAATGTTCAGCGCCATTCACAACTTCTTGGATGCTGAAGCAATCCATGTTCAAAAGCAGCAAACTCTGGATAATATCCAGATTTGGGTTGACAAGTAGCAAGTAACATTCTTTATGCCATATAAGTGCTAGACAATGACAGTCTTTAATAAGAGAATATATAACCAGTATTCCTTAATGTAAAGTGGCATTACTATTACAGAGGTACTTTGATTATCCGAAGGACACGGGTGGCAGTATTTTGTTCGGTTAATCGAATGCTGGATAACTTAGCCAAGCGTCGGGATCTTGCAATCTTGTTTGGATAATCGAAATTTGGTTAATCGAATGCCGGACAATCAAGGTTCCTCTGTACTAAACTCCCCCAGTATCCATTGGCCATAAGCTGAAGTGGACTGGCGAACATAAATCCTGTGGCTACAATAACAGGTCAGAGGGGAGAAATTTTGCAGCAAGTAACTCGCTTCCTGACTCAATAAAGCTTGTCCGCCATCTACAAGGCACAAGACTGGAGTGTGATAAAGTATTCACCACTTGAGTGATAAGTGCAACTTCAACAACATTCGAGCTTGACACCATCCAAGACGAAGGAGCTTGACTGATAAGCACTATGTCCATGAGCACTCCACCACTGAAGCCCAGTAGCAACTGTATGTACCATATACAAGATTAACTGCAACAATTCACTGAGACTCCTTACACAGCAACATCCAAACCCACAACCATTGCCATGTAGAAGGATAAGGGCAGCAGATACATGGGAACACCACCACCTGCAAATTACTTTTCAAGCAACTCACCATGCAAATTTGTAAATAAATTGCCGTTCCTTCAGTGTTGCTGCTTAAAATCCCTGCCTAACAGTATTGTAGATGTACCCACACCAAATAGACTGCAGTAGTTCACGAAGTTGGCTGAACACTACCTTCTCAAAAGCGACTCGGGACAAAAAATAAATGCTGGCCAATCTAGCAATGCCCACATCCCATGATTGTTTTATTATTAAAGATAGCAGGGAATAGCAGGGAACCCAGAGGCAATGGTTTGCTATTTATCTAGATTTCCCCTTCTAGGTTTGGGTATTGCATATTTTGCGGTTGTTGCTGATGAATCCTTGATGAATTCTGTCGTGAATACTATGAACAGGACATGCTACTGTCACAGTATTCTGGTACGAAGATGGTGGTCATTTTGGCCAATAGATACAATGCTGATCAACTGGCAGTATGTTCAATAATACGTTTGATTAAATGACTTCTGATACTAGTATCTCAGCTTGTTGGTAAATATATCCTATATGCTTCGAGACTGTGAAAGCAGAGACATTGCTTTATATTAAATTTTCTTGAAATTGATGCAGAAACACTCATTGTGGATTTTCCCTCTTTTCAGATCAGCCTATGTATCATATGGAGGTCTACTGATGAGGCTTCAAGGTGATGCAAATAACTTACACGGCTTTGAAGTAGATTCCAGAGTCTACCTGTTAATGAAGAAGCTTGCTTTTTAAGTTACATGGACAATAATGATGGCAATCCGAATGTTTCTTGCTTTATCATTGAAATCAAGTTTGTTTGTTGTTATATAATCAACAAGCATTTATTGCCTTACATTTCTAGTTTCCCCTGTTTTAAAGGAGATTATGTAGAAAAGTAACTGCCTAAGGAAAAGTATTTGCCTCACTATGTGAAACAAAAGAATATTTTATAAACTGGCTATTAAGTAAAAAGAAAGAACTTTTAATAATAGGTACAAAATGGGTGTACTGGTAATTGAACTTCTCATTGCAAATAAAAATATGCTTGTGTTCAATGGTAAAGGCTTATTTACAAAGAATTAGTGTACCACAACCAATATTATAACCAGTTTTACTTTTCAACAAATTTGATCTGAAAAAAGGATCAGTTGATTTGTAATATCTGTAGGTCGACAATGGGCAAACTAGGATCTCTTGAGAATGCAAGGGGCAAACTAAAACCTCTGGTATTTGGTCATTTCAGCAGCAGAAATATCAGTGGGATTTTCAATGTGGGCTTTAGGACAGTGCTGTAGCTTCAACTGAGGACAGGAAGCCACACTGCATGAGAAACAGTCACAGGAATTGTTCATTCAATTGCTTTTCAGAGGAAAGAGGTTACATTCTGAGAAAAATTGTCTTAAAGGCAGAGAGTAAGATAGGGAGGCAGAGATTTCAGCACATGCAACTGAAAGCACAATCACTGATGCTGAAGCGATTATAATTGGGGATTCTTAAGATGTCAGAGTTAGAGGAGTGCAGATGTTGTTGAGGGTTATGAGTTCAGAGGAGATTCCATAGATTCAGAGAGGTGAGGCCATGAATGAATTTGATACAAGAATATTTTAAAAGCAAGTTTTTGTTTGACAAGAAACCAGTGTAACTCAGTGAGTGCCCAAAACAGAAATTGCTGCACTCACTCACCAGGTCTTGCAGCATCTGTGGAGAGAAATCAGAGTTAACGTTTCATATCGAATGACTGTTCCTCACAATGATCTGATTTTGTTTCTGACTTACAGCATCTGCAGTTCTTTTGGTTTTTAACTCAGTGAGTATACTTGGCTGATAAGTGAGCCAGCCTTAATGTAAGTTACGACTCTGAAGCAGTATTTTGATGACCTGAATTATTTGGAAGGGCGAATGTTGAAGTGCAGCCAGGAGTGGTTTGGCATAGTCAACACTGGTGCAACCAATGATTTGAACAACACATGAGCCATGAACATATGAACAAGATTAGGTCAGCCTGCTTTGACACTAACATATGGCTGACCTGATATTGGCGAGACTAAGCAGATGCTATGACATTGGATGAATGGATACCGTGCAACAATTGCCTGACAGAGATGTGCCCTCCCAGTCGGGGAACACTTCAGCAGTCAAGGACATTCGGCTTTGGATCTTTGGATGACCGTCCTCCCAGGTGGACTTCAGGATACGCAACAATGCAGAGTCGCATAGCCAAGTTTAGTACCCATGAGGATGGCCTCAACTGGGTTCTGGGGTTCATGCCACACTACAAGTGACCCCACTACACTATACATCCTCAACACACACGCGCACACCCTTGCATATAGGCATATGCTTCATCACACTTGAGGACACACTCTACCAAGCACCTCTCTATCGCAGTCACTCACTCACTCACACACGCACGATTCTATGGGGTGAATTTGCATTTGCAGATACATTCGATTTTGTTCAAAAAGCACACAATCTGTAGGGAATTAGTCCATGAGACATTTTATAAATTCCTACTTTGACAATAGAACCGCTCTGACTCAACATTGGGATACAGACTAACCTCACACATTTAATGCATTGTCTGAACTGAGATATCACCTATTTTAATAAAATTTTAAGTTATCGTGGGACTGTGACTTGAAAGAAATTCTAGGATTTACATATTAATCAATCAAACCCTGCATCCACATTCTAAGTGATTAAAAACTTCCCCAACAGGAAACCCTGGATGAATCATTTAAAAATCACACAACAGCAGGTTATAGTCCAACAGATTTATTTGGAAGCACTACCTTTCAGAGCGCTGCTCCTTCATCAGGTGGTTGTAGAGTATAAGATCATAAGATGCAGAATTTATAGCACAAGTTTACAGAATTACGTAACTGAAACTATATTTTGAAAAAGAGCTGGATTGTTTAAGTCTCTCTTAGAATAAACATGTTGGTTCTGAAGGATTTGTGTGATTTTTAATTTTGTACACCCCAGTCCAACACCGGCATCTCCAAATCATTGATGAATCAGGACATACAGAACCTGCTATAAACCAGGTGTAAGGCCTTCAGATCAGGAGATCCACTCAAATATAAGGAATCCAAGTATGACCTTCACAGAGCCATTAAGACAGCCAAGAACTAATACCAATCCAAACTGGAGACCAGACAGTCTCCCAGCGACAATGGTAAGGACTGAATGACATCACAGGTTCTAAAAAGAGAAAGTGCAAGATAGCAGACGATAAAACATCCCTCCCAGATCATCTCAACGCCTTCTATGCTCGTTTTAAGCAGAGTTTCGGCGGAGAGGTAACACCTAGTCCGACAAGTCCTGAAGTACCTATCCCAACAGTCACTGCATCAGAGGTCAGATCAGTTTTCCTTCATGTGAATCCAAGGAAAGGTGGGACCAGATGGATTGCCAGGCCGTGCATTCAGAGTATGCACAGATCAACTGGCAGAGGTCTTTTCGGACATCTTCAACCTCTCTCCGCAGCAGGCCACTGTCCCTGCCTCTTTCAAGAGGGCCAACCTCAACCCTATGCCTAAAAAGGCTCATGCAGCATGTCTCAATGACTACCGCCCAGTGGTCCTAACCCCAGCGGTCATGAAGTGCTTTGAAAGGCTGGTCATGGCATTAATCAACTCCAGCCTCCCCACTACACTTGACCCACTCTAATTTGCTTATCGGACCAACAGATACACGTCAGATGCCATTTCACTTGCCCTTCACTTCTTCCTAGAACATCTTGACATCAAGAACATATACGTAAGAATCCTACTCATTGACTACAGTTCAGCTTTCAACACTGTTATCCCTGCGAGACTGATTACTAAACTTAATGATCTTGGACTAAGCCCCACCCTCTGCAACTGGATCCACAGTTTCCAGACCCACAGGCCACAATCGGTGAAGATTGAGGATAATAGTTCATCCTCATTAACACTCAACACTAGAGCTCCCCAGGGGTCCATACTCAGCCCCTGACTGGACTCACTGTATACCCATGACTGCATTGCCAAATACCAGACTAATGCCATTTATAAGTTCGCTGATGATACTGCCATAGTTAGTCGAATCTCAGATTGCGATGAAACAGACTATAGATGGGAGGTGGAAGACCTGGAAAAATGGTGCAGTGAGAACAACCTGGCTCTCAATGCCGGCAAAACCAAGGAACTCATTGATTTTCAGCAAGATGTTACTCATGCCCCCCTACACATTAACAGCGCAGAGGTGGAAAGAGTGTCAAGCTCCTAGGGGTGGTCATCAACAACAAGCTTTCTTGGACTGTTCATGTGGACACACTGGTTACAAAGGCCCAACAAAATCTCTTCTTTCTCAGGCAGCTGAGAAGATTTGCCAACTTTTATAGGTCCGTCATCGAGAGCACTCTGTCTTGATGTATCACTACCTGGTATATCAACTGTAACATTCAAGATCGGAGACGGTTACAGAGAGTGGTGAACTTGGCCCGGACAATCACATACACCAACCTCCCATTGAAAGAATCCATCTGCCAGGCCCGCTGTCAAGGAAAGGCTGCCAGCATTCTCAAAGATCGTTCCCACCCTGGCAATGGTTTTCTACAATCTGTATCATTGGGGAGAAGATACAGAAGCCTGAACACACACACCAGCTGGTTTCGAAACATTTTCTACCCTACTGTTGTTAGAATACCGAATGGACTCACAAACGCTTAGCATTCGCCTGTACCTATGTTTTGGTTTTTGCCGCTGTTTACCTATTATTTACTATCTATGCTATTTAACTCCGTGATCTGCCTGTATTGCTCGTAAAACAAAGCTTTTCACTGTGCCTAGGTACACGTGGCAATAAATTCAATTCAATTCAATATTTAACAGCAATCTAGGTTTGTTCAATACATTGCATCAGTTGTATGACACTTTGATCTTTTACTATAAATTCTGTGTACAATGATCCTGCCCCACTGGGTACCTGATGAAGGAACAGCGCTCCAAAAGCTTGTACTTGCAAATAAACATGTTGGACTATAACCTGGTGTTGTGTGATTTTTTTAACTTTGCGACAGTGAGTATTGCAGATCAGAGTCAAGATTAGAGTGGTGCTGGAAAACCACAGCAGGTCCGGCAACATCTGAAGAACAGGAAAATCGATGTTTCAGATAAAAGCCCTTCATCAGGAATGAGGCTGGGAGCCTCGGCGGTGGGGGAGAGATAACTAGGAGTGGGGTGGTGATGGGGGGATGGTAGCTGAGAGTGCAATAGGTGGATGGAGGTGGGGGTGAAGATGATAGGTCAGAGAGGAGGGTGTAGTGGATAGGTGGGAAGGAATATTGACAGAAGGATCAGGGTTGTAAAGGGAGTGGTGATGGAGGAGGCCCAGGTCCAGCATGTGCTCAGCAGAGTGGAAGGGGCACGGTGGCTCAGTGGTTAGCACTGCTGTCTCACAGCTCCAAGGTCCCAGGTTTTTGCACATTCTCCCCATGTCTGCATGGGTTTTCTCTGGGTGTTTCGGTTTCCTCCTATAGTCCAAAGATGTGCAGGTCAGGTGAATTGGCCATGTTAAATTGCCCATAGTGCTAGGTGCATTAGTCAGAGGGAAATGGATCTGGGTGGGTTATTGTTTGGAGGGTCGGTGTGGACTGGTTGGGCCGAAGGGCCTGTTTCCACACTGTAAGGAATCTAATCTTATCGAAGTGTTCAGCCAGATTAGGTGGTAGTCCAACCTAATCCAACACGGGTGCCTCCACAACAATGATTTTAACCTCAATTCTACATTCCACAAATTCCTGAAAATCCTTCAACCCCTGGGTGATTCTGCATCCATTGCTCCCTTGAGAAAAGGAATTCCAAAGATTGGCCAGTAACAAAGTTTAAAAAAAATCATACAACACCAGGTTGCATTCCAACTGTTGAATTGTGCTTCCAATTAAACCTGTTGGACTATAACCTGGTGTTGTGTGATTTTTAACGTTGAATTATAACCTAGTGTTGTGTGATTTTTAACTTTGTCCATCCCAGTCCAACACAGGCACCTCCACATCATCAGTAATAAATTAGGAAGGTCACGTGGCAGAGTTTCAATGTTCACTCGAAAAAGGTCTTGCTGTCGTCAGGTGAGAGTGGGGGACAGGTCGGGATGGGCAGGGCATTAAGGGGCGGAGCCAGGTCGTGATGGGAGGGAACTCTGGCTCCGGGTGAGAAAGGGGTAGCAAGGGCGTGGCATAGTTAGTAATGGGCGGAGCTAAGGTGATGGGCCGAGCCAAGGCGTGATGGGCGGGCACTCAGTGGGTCCTGGTGGGAAAGGGGCAGTAAGGGCGCGGCACAGGTGGGAATGGGCGGGGCTGAGGTGATGGGCGGAGACTCTGGATCCGTGTGTTGTAGGGTGGATGCAGGGGCGGTGCACATGTAGGAATGGGCGAACCTAGGAGTGAATGGGCGGGGCTTCAGCTGGTTTCGGCCGCCTGGACGGTTGGTCGTCTGCTCGCGATCCAATCGGGGCCGGGTCGAGGGTCGGTTCAGGGGTCGAGTGGCTAACTGCAGGCCGGTCGACTCATTCGTCCAGCGTCGAGAGGGGCGGGTGGGGGAGGAGGAGCTGCCGTGTCGTCCGTCGTTGCCCGGAGTGGCTGCTTCCTCCGGCTGGCCGCAGTAGAAGCAGCAAGAGCTGGCGATGGATCCGCGGACCAAACGCAGGCTCACCAACATCACCATCGGTCTCCTCTTCCTTTTTAGCGGCATCGAGTACGGTAAGCGAAGGGCACGTTCAGTCCCTCCATTACATTGTTTCACGCGGGACAGCTGTGATGAATGAATGGGCAGGAATGGCTGAGAGTGTTCTGAGCGGTGCCTGCTGCTGTCTTCCAGGCTGCTCCGATGTTGTTTACATTCGGTTTGTGACCTGAACGGGGTTAGAGGATAAAGTGGGATCTCACTTTACCGATGATGTTTCATCCCGCCGCTCCTTCCATTTGCAATGATATCCCATGGATTCAGTAGCTGTGGTGTGACCATAATCATGTTTTATACTCTCACCGTTTACTGAAATGGACATCTTTTGGGGTTGGGGGCCGGCGGCTGACAACAGTGAGGATTAGAGCCCCCACGTCTTTGTGGACTGGGATACCATCTGGTCCCTTGGCCACCTATTTGCCAACTTATGTTTCAAAGAAAACATTTGGATGAGCTCTAAAGCATGAATACGCAAGTAAAATATGATGGCAGATGTGTCGAAATTGAATTTGTTAATCTGTTGTAACATGGTGTTCACTATATTTAAAAAAAATGCCGTAAAAGCTCAGCACACCTGATGCCATCTGTAGAGAGAGGAGCAGAGTTAATATTTCAATTCCAATCTGACTTAATTGGAACATCGTGTTGGATCCTGTTGTTAAACTTTAGAGATACATTTGTATTCAGTAGTTAGGTAGTGCAGCTGTCATTTGGATTTTTTGTGGAAAGGTTGTGAACAGGAAGCATAATGGGGTGTAACTGATTACGCTTCCAGCAAGAAAAAAAATGAAACACCTATTTTAAAAACAAACATACTGGGAGACTTGTTTACTCTTAAGAATTGCCTTTTGGGGATGTGTCATGAGGGAAAAGAGCTTTTACTATTCCCAAAATGAGCTGGACCACATAATTAATTTTAAGAAACTAAACTGTGCAGGCAGATCATGCATCATCTATGATTGAGTCAGAGAAAGGCTAGGGGAGGGAGATGAATGCAATATTGTTAAAATATAAACAGAAAATGTTGGAGAAATTCAGCAGGGCTGGCAGTGTTTGTGGAGAGACAGAGTTTCAAGTCCAAGAAGAAAAGTTGTATTGGACTTGGTTTATTGACTTTTTCTCTGTCTGCACAGATGCTGCCAACTCTACTGAGTTTCTCCAAGATTTTCTGTTTTTATTTGATTTCCAGAATCTATAGTATTTTACTTTAAATTTGTGTATGATATTGTTGAAACTCACTGCAGAGTTTTGAGCACAATCGAGAGGATGGCCATGAGCAGGTGCTGCCAATGACATGTAACATACATTAAATGACATCAGTTAAATTGCATCATTGTATTAAGCAAGAACATAACCTTCTAATTCAAGGCAAGAATGTAGAACTGGGGAAAAAATAGAGAATTTAATCCAGGCTAACCACAGTGGGATTAGAAATCCCAAGCATCAGTAGCTGAATACCTCACCCTCCCCTCCCACAGCTTACTGAGGGGTTGCAATTTTTTTCAAACCTTGAAATGGAGTCACAGCAGGGAAAAAAAAATTGGAAAGCATTTATTTAGATATTCTCCAGATTTCATGTCCATCCCAAATGGTAAACCCCTTATGAAATACATTAATTTCATTTAGTAAAATGTTTCAAAATTGATACTTAGTTATAAAATGTAAAGGAATGTATTGAGATTCGTATGTTATTTTGTATTAAAAATGCACTGGATGATCCAATTGGACTAACAGTTACAGGTATCTCTTCTATAATGTAGATTCTTAGTAATGGTATATCGAGTTACCTGTGAGGAAAGGTGACCTCATTGTAGAGTCATACAGCATGGAAACAGACCCTTTGATCCAACCAGAACATGATAACCATAAGCCCAAATTCATCTTGTCCCACCTGCCTGTGCTTGGCCCACGTTCCCAACGTTCTCAGATCACTTCAAAAATATGCCCTCTAGTCTTGAAATCCCTAACCCCAGGGAAAAGACATCTGTCACTCACCATATCTATACCTGTCATGATTTTATAAACCTCCATAAGTCACCCCTTAATCTCCTACTCTCCAGTGAAAAAGTCCCAGCCTATAAACTCTCCTCATAACTCAAACCCTCCATTAATGGCAATATCCTCATAAATCTCTTCTGAACCTTTTACTAGCTTAAGAATATCATTCCTATATCAGGGCAGCCAGACCTGGACAAAATACTCCAGAACAGGCCTAACCAATGTCTTGTAAAACCTCAACTTAATGTCCCAACTCCTACACTCAAAAATCTGAGCAATGAAGGCAAATGTGCTAAGCTCCTTCTTCACCACTCTATCTATTTGTGATGCAAACTTCAAAGAATTATGTACCGTAGCTCCTTGATCTCTCTGTTCTGTAACACTACCCAAGGCCCGACTTCTAATTGTCTAAGTCCTGCCCTTGTTTGTTTTTACCAAACTGCAATATCTTGCATTTATCCAAATTAAACTTCGACTGACACTCTTCAGTGTATTGACCCAATTGATTAAGGTCTCGTTCTATCTTGGATAACCTTCGCTGTCCACGATAGTACCAATCTTGGTGTCGTCCACAAACTTACCAATCATGCCTTATATATTCTCATCTAAATCAGTCATTGGCTTATTGCATTTTCTTGTGCTATCATCAAACTTACCTTATTACCTATGAACGAGCCTGTATGGTGCTTTGCTTCTTGTAATTTCCTACTTGGAGGATGCACTTGACTCTATTGGGACATCCTGGGATCCCTAGCACCAGTCTACGTTTGAAAACCAGCTGTACACCTGGTCAGTTGATGATAATCTAGAGTTGCCCTTTACTGGGTACGAGATTGGAGGGCAATCTCAAACTGATGCTTCTCTGAGCATAGAAGCGGCATGGCTGACATGTTATTGCACATTAGACAAGCAGGAGGCTGGAAGAACACAGCAAGCTGGGCAGTATTAGAAAGTGGAGAAGTCAACGTTGACTTCTCTGCCTCCTGATGTAGCCTGGCTTGCTGTGTTGCTGTGCTTGGCTAATTTGGATTTCAGCCCCTGCAGCTTTTTTTTGTCTCTAACTAATGTTATTGCACATACCAGTCTAACATCTCTCACCTATCACTATTTACGATCCAAGCCACACAGCTCACCTGCACTTAGCTTCATCTCATTTGATAACAATGTCAAAGTCAGTGCTATGTTTTTACCAAATGTCAAGTGTGGCCCAAATTCTCCTTATTGTTCAACTTGGGAGCATTGTATCCAAGTCCCTGATCTGAGATCGACTGCTGCCCATGAATTGCTGTATCTGGACCCCCTGAATTGACTGTGAACCACTCCCCTTTGACTTTGAGACATGTTAGTTTGGTTCATGCATAGGCAGTGTCTTTGCTGTACAGGCTGTTGGCATGTCCTGTAGGTGTGTGATTAACAAAACTCGGTGCTATACTATGTGACCACTTCAGACAACCATGACAAGTTGCCTGGCTTAGTGTGTGAGCTAAACCCTAAGACAAAACAAAATAATTCTGCCAAGTGTGTGACTACAGTTATGACATGCAGCTTCTGTTTGTAGACCACAAGGGTCTTCAAGTTTCCCTCAACAAGTTGCCTATCTTTTACCAGGACCAGATCAATGCCTGAAACACTGTTGACTCATGCTGGGTCTTCCCACTGTCAAGAGTAGCAGCTGTCATCAGAAACTCTATGCTCAGGCATCCACACCTCCATTATCGTGGGTTCAAGAGGCTGGCAGAGAGGGCTGTGGGGGTGACCAGAGTCTTCCATTAGGGACCTGCGGTGAAGGGTGTTGTGCACAGCTAAGCCTAATAACCATAGATTGCAGCGATTCATGGACACCCAGCCCAATTGTTGGTTTTTGTGGCATTATGGAATACATAGACCATGTGCATATTGTTTGCAGGAGATTGCACCCCCATTTTTAGTTATTTGTAAAAAGTTTTGTTATTTTTGTTGCAACTATACTTCTGCTCTTCGGGTGCCAACTGTCTGCCCCTTTTCCTCTTTCATGCCTTAGTGTTGTTGGCAAAGGAGCACACACTGTCAATCAGTGCGCTTGGTGCCAATAGAGAGAAGTGGAAACTGTGGGGGGCATAGTACTTCACCTCCCCCTCCAACTCCATTTTGATTTAGCCCCTTCCCTCTCTCCTTACCTCCCCATCAATTTTAATGGTTTGCTCTGTTCATAATGGCCTCTGCTTGTAAATATTTGAAATGACTACCTAGCCTAATCCCACTTAACCAGGCCTGTACTCCTTCAGTGTATATTGTGATGGTACTGTGTTTTAAAAGAGAAGTGTTCTGTGCTATTTCTCTTGCAGAAGGGAATTGCCCACAGTGGTGTTGAAACGTCTGCACTTGATAAACAATTGGTGAGCATGGTGGCTCAGTGGCCACTGTTGCCTCACGGCGCCAGGTGACGTACTGTTTCCTTATCACTGTATCAATCGAAGCAAACACTCAGAGATACAGTATGGCTTTACCTCCTTCATCTTTATTCCGGGCCCTAGAGGGAGCAAGAACGATCGCCCCTGTGCACAGAAACATGAGTTCTTAGTCTTCTCTCAAACAGCATTTTCTTAATGAATTATATGGTCATGCAGGGAGGAGCATCCAGATAAGGCAACATACATATTGATCGGGTGACCGTTACAATCAGTGAATGTCAATACTAAAGATTAAGCCATCTGCTGTTACACAATGAAAGATCTTAACCTTGTTAACTGGATTCACATAATGAATACTTTTCACCTTAGTTAACTGACTTTGCATACTGGGGTCGAGAGTGTGTTGCTGGAAAAGCACAGCAGGTCAGGCAGCATCCGAGGAGCAGAAGAATTGACTTTTTGGGCTTAAGCCCTTCAGGAATTCCTTGACTCTGACCTTCAGCATTTGCAGTTCTCACTTTCTCCTAGTTGATTTTTGATTTTACATACTGAATGCTTCTTTATCTTGTTAAATGGCTTTACATAATAAATATCTTTTCACCTCATCAACCCACTACCCTTGCTTCCAGCACCTCATTGTCTACTGCAAGTTCTTATCTGATCCGAATCATGCTAGCTGAAGCTTTTTGTTTCACTAAACTCAAAACTTAACTCTCCCTACCTGCTCATACCCAATACACATTCTCACAGGGACCTGGGTTCGATTCCCGCTTTGGGCGACTGTCTGTGTGGAGTTTACACATTCTCCCTGTGTGTGTGGGTTTCCTCTGGGTACTCCGGTTCCTCCCACAGTCCAAAGATGTACAGGTTAGATGAATTTGCCACCGTGTTAGGTGCATTAGTCAGAGGTAGATACAGGGTTGGGGAATGGGTCTATGTGGGTTACTCTTCGGAGGGTCGGTGTGGACTTTTTGGGCCAATGGCCTGTTTCCACACTGTAGGTAATCTAATCAAATAAAGCTTTTGAGTTTTCCCTTGGTGATTTTTTTTTTTAAAAAATAAGGCTAAAGTGTCATGAGTGGCCAGGGTCAGAGCTCACACAGACCCAGGAAGACTTTTGGTTTTGTTTTTCAGTTAATGAGAACGTTTCTGCTGGCTGGCTGTTGGAGCTAACTGCTAGAACTCTGTCTCTGCTGCTGCAGTAAAAAGACAGCATGTGAGAACAATGTCTGTTTTGCTGAATTGTATTTTTACCAAGCGTATGTTTATAGGGGTGCTGTCTATATTGGAACAGTTTATAATAATTGGTTAATTAATACATTATCTTGTTAAGTATTTCAATGTAGTTAAAGTTAGACCTTTTAAAAAAAACTCTATTATATGTTTTAATGTGTTTGATTATAGCCTAGTGGCGGACCAATTGAATCATATCTGGAACACAGCACAGCCTCAGTAAATACAAAAGTTAAGGGAATTGGCTGTCTCTTAGAATACTTTGGCAGTGGAGGGGTCTGGCCTGGTCTGTATCAATATCCTGAGTATTTTTAAAAGTGCCAGGGATTTTTGTCCCCTATAACCCTTTCACACAATGAGTTTAAGACCCCTGCTACCAACTTGGGGTATGGTGAGGGAGGAAACCTTTTCCTCTAGTCCTTCTGTCTGTAATTTTTAGATTGCTGCCACAGTGTTATTAAGCTCTCTGCTAAAGGACATTACCTAATATCCACACTGTCGAACTACCTATCAACAATACAAGCAATTATCGCTTCATTACATAACCTCATAATCATACCCCAATACCGAATCGTTGATATGTCATGAGAAGTGTGACATGTCACAGTACTTAATACTGAAAAATGTCATCGGAAACATCGTTTTGGTCACAAAAATACTCATTTACCATTATAGTTTATTTCCTAACGTCATGCTAATTTGTATTCAGCTTGCCATTTCCTTGATTTCCCAGAACATTTCAGTTTCTGAACTATCTGTCATGGGGGACTTTATTGAAAAACTCTGCTAAAACCCATATTGACGACTTCAACTGTGCCACCCTCAAAAACCCTCCTAATTATCTCCACAATCTATTCAACTGAGTTAGTCATGGATGAGCTTCCACTGAAAAGTTAACGTTGACTTTCCTTGATTAAGTTATGGCTTTTTAAATAAAGACTTATAACCTCCTGTAGATTTTTCTTTCCTAGTAGTTTGTCCATCACACAAGTTAGGAAGACTTGATTTATAGACTTGATCTATCTTTTTTAAAAAATAATAATATAATTTGTTCTTAAGTGAGATTAATTTAATCTTATGTTTTCCACCCATTATTATAATTATCCAATAGTGTTCCTTGAAAGATTACACAAATGTGCTCTTAAATGTTATAGGATTTTATTCAGCTCTGCTATAATGGAAAATACATTTATCTGTTTGGTAATGCGATGATACAGGCAATAAATCCCAGAAATATTTATTCTGTTGGGAATGAATGGCTTTTCTTAGATAAACATGTAGGTCTATTGTTGAGTAAGTATTTGTTCCATAACAGGGCTTTTTATGTTGTATTTGTAAGAATTCTGAGGTGCTGATTTACAATGATTGAATAAGCCAAATTCTTTTTTTATTAAAGGCATTTTTGGGATTTTTACTCGTTCATTGAGACGGAAGTTTATAAACTATGACCCATACTTTGTAATAACTGGGAGATTGCCTTTATACAATATATTGAGTCATAGTGTCATACAGTATGGAAACACCCTCCAGTCCAACTTCTTCGTGCCAGTCAGACATTCCAATTGGACCTAGTTCCATTTGCCAGCACTTGACCCATATTGGCATCAATGTGGATTTCACCAGTTTCCTCATTTTCCCTCCCTTCCTATTTTATCCCAGATCCAGCCTTGCAACTCTGCACTGCCCTCATGACCTTACCTACCTGTTCCACCTTCCTCTCTGACCTATCCCAATTACCCCACCTTCATCTACCTATCGCACACTCAGGTACCTTCTCCCCCTCAGCCCCACTCCCTCCCATTTATCTCTCCACCCCCTTGGATCACAAGCCTCATTCCTGATGAGGGGCTTATGCCCGAAAAGTCGATTCTCCTGCTCATCAGATGCTGCCCTGACCTGCCATGCTTTTCCAGCACCACACTCTCAACTTTGACCCATATCCCTGTAAACCCTTCCTATTCACATACCCATTCAGATGCTTTTTAATCGTTCTGATTGTACCCGCCTACTCCACTTCCTCTGGCATCTCATTCCTTAGGTGCATGACCCTCTGCACGAAAAAGTTACCCCAAGATCCCTTTTAAAATCTTTCCTCTGTTCCCTTCTAGTTTTGGACTCCCCTGAGAAAAAGACCTTAGGCTATTCATCTTCTCTGCCCCTCATGATTTTATAAACTTTTTTCAGGTCACTACTCAGCCTCTGACGTTCCAGGGGAAAAGAATCCCAGACTGTCAGGCTTTCCCTGTAACTAAAATCCTCCAGTCCTGGCAACATCTTTGTAAGTCTTTTCTGCACTCTTTCAAGTTTAACAAATCTTTCCTTCAGGTGGGCAACCAGAATTGTTTGCAGTATTCTAAAAGTGGCCTCACCGATGTCCTGTATATCCACGACATGACATCCCAACACTTTTATACTCAATTTCTAACCAATGAAAGCAAGATGCCAACCACCACCTTCACCACCCTGTCTACCTGCAACTCGACTTTGGAGGTACTAGGTACTTGTATCCTTGGGTCTCTTTGTTGGTAACGCTCTCCAGGGCCCTACCATTAATTGTATAAGTCCTGTCCTGGTTTGCCTGATCAAAATGCAACACCTTGCAGCTAGCTAAATTAAACTCTATCTACCAGTTCTCAGCACACTGACCCATCTGATCAATGTCCCATGGGGATGAGTCGAGTTGGGATGCTCTTCAGAGGATGGGCTGAATGGATTCTGTAATACTATGATCTTCTTCACTGTCCACTACATCATCTACTGCAAACTTACTAAGCATGCTTCCAATATTGACATCCAAATCATTTGAATAAGCGATGAAAAGCAGTGGATCTAGCACAGATCTTTGAGGCACATCTCAGGCCACCAGTTTGAAAAGCAGCCCTCTACCACCAGCCTCTATCCCTGACCTTCAAGCCAATTTTGTATCTAGTTGGCTAGCTCTCCCTGGATTCCATGTGATCTAATCTTACCAACCATGTCATGTCACTTGATGAAGGAGCAGTGCTGCAAAGGCTTGTGATTTCAGATAAACATGTTGGCCGATAACCTGATGGTGTGTGACTTCTGAACTTGTCCACCCTGCTCCAACATTGCACCTCCACACCTTACTAACCTTGTCAAATGCTTTGTTGAAGTCTTTTTGGACAACAGGTTCTCCTTAAGCTATGCATTTTTATTATTCCTTTTGGATGAAAGCTGAGAATGCATGATCAGATGAATACGTGATAAACTAATCAGATATCAGATATTTGATATTCGTACTTGTGAAGGGAAATAAGGTCTGGCTGCAAGTGATAAGAGTGTTATGATGTGAAAAAAGTTGTGTGATCTACTGTTTTTGTTCTGTGCTCTCATATGCGTCCTAAAACATTTAGCAAGTCTTTATTAGGGAAGCTTAGTAGAGCATTAAGTTATATTATTTACAAATGGAAGAAAAGTCACAATAATTGATTGCAGGTCAGAACACTGATTCAGGGTCACTGGGCTTAAAATATTAACTTTCCTTACCTCTGTACAGATGCTGCCAGACCTGCTGAGTTTCTCCAGCACCTTCTGTTTGTGTTTCTGGTAAAAGATTGTTTGGTAAATATGTGAACAGATGACCCATGCTGGATTATAGATGGCTTTGCTGTGTCTTGCCATATTGACCATATGAATCCCATTTGTTAAGTGTTGGTAGATTATTTGACTGCTGAAGCTGAACCTATTCTCTACTCTTGTCTCTGTGTGGGCAGTGAATTGGATCAATTGAACTATCATGAATGAAACTTGCCTTATTTTGCTTTTCTGTTGATGTCAGACAATTCAATGTAAGTCAGAAGTCAGAATAATTACCTATTACTGTATCACAGTATGACACATATCTAGCAACTGTACCAATGATGGAATCTCTGAATGGTATGTTCCATGTTCACTTTTCAGAGAGGAACGAAGGCTGTGGAATAAGGTCATATAATCACGTTAATTCAATAAATCTGTGGAAGACAACACCACCAGTGTAAATACTTCTGAAAGTAATCTGTTGAATATCAAGTGAAGGGGCTGCTGAAAACATTAACTTTTTTCAGTCCTAGTGTGAATTGAGAGCAGACATAGTTTAGCCCAGTTTTAAGCATCTGATCAACAGGAGAATATGAGTGTTCTTCCAACTAGAAAAGCAGTCACACATTGATTTCAAGAAGTGTTTCATTAAATTTGGGAATTAACCTTCAATTCTGGGTGAGGAATCCATGCCATACCTGTGTTACCCCTATGAGTCAGTCAACAAATATAAGTGCTCTGATTAGCTTGGAGGTGAGCTTACTGCCCAGTTCATGACAGCAAGTGTTGCCAGGAGGTAGGAGCAGCTTGTAAAAGATAAATAGCAAAGGTAGGCAGCAGCCATGATGGGGCCTGCTACTGTCTTGCTGAATACAGAAAAATGCATTTTAGATTGCTGGCATTCACATTCTGTGCAAAAATGGCCAACTGTAATTTACCATGCCCAATCTGGAGCAAGGTCTCCTAGTTGCAAATATTTTTAGTTTTGTGGTGGGGAAAAAAAAGTCATCAATTTCTGCCCAGGTTGAACTTAGCAACTATACACTGAAGTGCGCCTGACTGGTCGGCTTCTGCAAATTTGACAAATTTAAAATGCCCACTGGTCTACCCTTACTTGTTAATAAGATACTGAAGGAGCTTAGCTGATTGTTAATTGAAGGCTTTTGGATTCCTGACAACTACCTATTCCCACCTTTTACTTTCATTTCAGCATCCAAAAGGCATCAGGACACTCCCATTCTAATGGGAAACACTATTTTCAAAGCATGCTTGTTCTTGTTCTAGCCCCCTTGGGCATTTGAAAATCCTAGCCTTCAATTTTAAAAGCTTATTTATTTGAGTAGAAATAAAATGACATTAAGGCTTGAGTAAAGTGGAATGATGGATAATGCAGCCTCCTTGGACTCCTTAAGACTCCCAGAGTCTGAGGGATTCAACAGAGTGATTGGAGTTTCTGCTTTGCTCCTAAATAAACCCTTCCATATCAATTATTTTATACAACACCATCAACTCTGATAAGGGCTGTATTAAGTTGAAATCCAATGTGAAAACATCGTTGAGTGTCGAAGATATTGCTGTAATGATGGGAGAGGATGCATGCTTTAACTGAAGAATATTATTGCATAAAGTTGTTTTGAGCCTTCCTATTTTTTCATATGTATGTTCATATTTTGTTAGAGAAGTGAGAGTATTGTGTACACTTTGATTTGAATCACTCACGTCAGAAAATTAGATTTTAGAGATGTAATCATAACTTCCATGCATTTGAGTCTGTTCATTGCTTTCTTGCTGGTGGAGTTAGAAAATATTAATCACACAATTGGCTTATAAATTCCTTCAATTACATCACTGTTTAAATGTGGTAACTTAAATTTATTAATGATAGTATTGTGCAATGTTATTGAATTATGGAAGGGCGGCATGGTGGCTCAGTGGTTAACACTGCTGCCTCACAGCACCAGGGACCCAGGTTCGATTACCGTCTCGGGCGACTCTCTGTGTGGAGTTTGCACATTCTCCCGTGTCTGCGTGGGTTTCCTCTGGGTGCTCCGGTTTCCTCTCACCATTCAAAGATGTGCAGGTTAGGTGAATTGGCCATGCTAAATTGCCCATAGTGTTCAGAGATGTGTAGGTTAGGTCCATTAGTCAGGGGGAAATGTAGAGTGATAGGGGAATGGGTCTGGGAGAGTTACTCTTCAGAGAGTTGGTGTGGACTTGCTGAGCCGAAGGGCCTGTTTCCACACTATAGGACTTCTAATTTTAATTCAACTGTTACTGCTGATGTCTGTCTCATTTTCAGTCCACAATGAACCGACCATGGTTTTCATAATAAATGGGTCAATCATTTTTAGCTTCAAAATCTCTAGCCTGGCACTGATTGCAAGTAATAAATTCCATTAATGTTGAGTTTTTCTGCACTTCTGGCTTTATAAAAGATACAAGACTTCCTAACAAATTATTTTTATTTAACAAAATTTGATGTGAATTGTTTTCTTCAACTTGATTTAGGGCCAACTAAAGAAGGGCTTATGCCCGAAACGTCGATTCTCCTGTTCCTTGGATGCTGCCTGACCTGCTGCGCTTTTCCAGCAACACATTTTCAGCTCTAAATTACTGAATAACATGCTACTGTAGATATTGAGGAAAAACATTATTTTGCAATAAAACTTAATATCATCCCTACCTTGAGAGAATCGTTGATACCTTTGTTTTTACTGGATTTTTCGAGGAACCTCATTGATAACTGAAATGTTAATGCAGTAGTGGAGTGTGTTTTGGTCTGATTTTTTTCATCAGATATTCACTAATATTTTCATATGAATACTCATTGAACTTATATGGTAAGCATGATTGCAACAAGCAATGAAAACATCTTTGTTTTCAAAAGATCAGTTATGTTGGTGAGCCAAGACTAATGTTTTATGGGTCTGCATTACAATGGCTCAATCAACTTGTAGGCATGCAACTACATATCAGCTTTTTGTGATATTGAAAATTAAAATAAATTTTGCATAGTTTTAATATATTGTGAAAGTTTTTTTCCAATAAATTTGATGTTATAATATTCTGAATCACTGCTTGCTTTTTAAATATGCTTTGAATTGGAGACAAAACCAAAGTACAATAAAAGCTCCGCAAAGCTAATGTTCGATTGGCACTGTGGTGCTTTGTATGGATGGTATAGCAGCAGGTTGGTTTTAAATATTCCCCAAAGTGGATAGAGAAAAAAACAAACTATTGAAAAATAGGAATGATTACCATGCGAGCAGCACAATAGTTCAGTGGTTATGACTATTGCCTCACAGCACAAGGGACCTGGGTTTGATTCCACCCTCTGGCGACCGTGTGAACATTGCATGTTTCCTTCGGGTGCTCTCCCATAGTCCACAGGTATGGTTTGCTGGATTGACCTGGCTAAGTTTCCCATAGTGGTCAGGCTGGGTGGATTAGACATAGGAAATACAGTGTTACAGAGATAGGACCCATACTGTGGGTCTGGATGGGAGGGTCGGTGTGGACTCAATCGGCTGAATGGCTTGCTTCCGAACTGTAGGGATTCTATATGACATTGAGCTTTAAATTATGCACCTTTGCACAGTACGTATTTATAAATGCTGCAATTTTTCCAGACTGACCATTGAATTTCCCAGTTAATGGCATTTGTTTTTTTTTTAAAGCACCCTAATAAACTTGCATTAGCAACATTACTGTTACGTGATAAAAATTAAGTAATACATAGCATTTTTAGCCAGAATAATAGTCATATATCTTCTAAAGCTTCTGATGGTCCAAAATTGTATTAATCATTAACCACAACATTGGCGTAGTAAAGTAATACATTTGTGAATGTTGAATGGTTTACTCCAGTTAGGGTAAACATTAACAGCTGATACCAAAGTTGATTAGTTAAATTTTAAATGCAGATATTTTGGAAATCAAAAAATGAATTTAGTACACTAATTTTTTCATATCCCTGTATTTGAATGGTTCAGATATAAATGCTCGTCAATGAATATTGGTAATTCCGGATTGAGCAGTTAACTTAAACTCACTGATGCATGCTTGTTTTAAAATAGGATGTTGCGTGGCAGGCACAGAGGAGTCGTTGCGACCTGTATGGAACTGTAGTAACAGCAGTGAGTGAGTTGGACTGTGAAAGTGGGTGGTCTCTCATGTCTGCTCCTAAAGTTGATACCAATTAGTAATAGAGTTTGGAGAAATTTTTGATACGTTATTTTGATACTTTTATTTGGGTACTTTAATCAGTGCAATATCATATGAAAGTCTTTTTATAGCTATAATTTACAAGAGGTTTTGGTATGAAACCCCGAATAAATTATTGTATATGAAACTTCAATATTTCAAAAAAACTTCTAAAATATTTTAGCTATTTGTTATAATAAAGGGGCCAAAGGTAATAGCTTTGTTATTATGTCTTGCATAGCTATTATGAGCAAAACATTGCTACCTGCCTCTGCCTCACTTTTTTTTTGTTTCCAGTATGTTTTCTTTGCCTGTAATCTTCTCTATCCCTTTTGACCTGCTTGCCTTATTTTCAGCTATATCATGCCTGTCAATGTGTCTGCTCTTGCTCATGCACGCCCCCCCCCCCCCCCCCCCCCCCCCCCGCCC
>NC_057722.1:43980117-44014197 GCF_004010195.1 Chiloscyllium plagiosum | reverse complement strand
TCCTCCCCTGTCTATCCTCTCCACTTTCACTCTTGTTCATTTTCTCTCTCTCTCTCACTGGCCAGCTACTTCTTACTTTTCCATAGAACCTTTTCAGAGAACCACGACAGTTTGGAAACAGGCCCTTCAGCCTAACAAGTCCATGCTGACCCTGCGAGGAGCAACCCACCCAGACCCATTCCCCTGCCCTATTACTTTACATTTCCCCTGACTAATACACCAAACCTACACATCCCTGAACACTGGGCAACTTAGCATGGTCAATTCACCTAACCTGCACATCTTTGGATTGTGGGAAGAAACCAGAGCACCTGGAGGAAACCCATGCAGACACAGGGAAAATGTGCCAACTCCAAACAGACTGGCGCCTGGGTCCCTCGTGTATCCAAAAGATGTTAGTAATTTTTGAAATTTGCAGACTGTTCAGATGTTGCAGTATTTGAGATGATATTAAGCACTAGGGTGTGACTATCCTCCCTTGGCTAATGGATCAGTGCAACTCCATGTTGGAGGAAGCAATGAGGGTGACAAGTGCACAGAATGGACTTTGGCTGGTGGATTTCAAGCCAGAGTGGCTTGACAACAGCAACGTTGAAGGAGTTCTTGAGTGTGTGTAAAAAAAAAAGCTATGCTAGGTTTATGGCAGGTGGTAAAGGAAACAAGAAGAGGGAAAAAAACATATTTGACCTCTTCCTCACCAATCTGCCTGCTGCAGATTTATCTATCCTTGACTGTATTGATAAGAGTGGTCACAACACAGACCTTGTGGTGATGAAATCCTGCCTTCACATTGATAATACCTTGTATCATGTTGTGTGGCGTTATCACCGTATTAAAAAGAATGAACTTTGAACAGATCAAGTCTGGATATGATGAGCAAAAGAATCCTGCTCCAGTGCAACCTGCAACTTCATGGCTGAGCAATACTCCCACTGTATCATTACCATCAAACCAAGGATCAACCTTGGTTCAATGAAGAGTGCAGGAAGATATGCAGGCCCAACACCTGACCTACCTAAAAATCATGTGCCAACCTGGTGAATCAGTAAAACAGGACTATTGCAATTCAGCCAGAAGTGCTAAGAGGTGACCCAACTCTGTCGCCTCCAATGGTTTCCAACAATTCAGATGCCAGTCTTCAGCTAATTTAAATCATTCCAAGTGATATCAAGAAATATTTGGAGGCACTGGATAATGCTAGGGCTATGGGCCCTAACAAAATTCCAGTGATAGACTGGAGACTTGTGCTTCAGAAATTGCTGCATCCATAACCAATCTGTTGTAGTACAGCAACAACACTGTAGATGTACTATCTATCAATGACTATCTGATAATGTCCTTGGATTCTACCTGACAATGTGGAAGATTGCCCAAGTGTGTCCTGTACACACAAAAACAGGACAAATCCAACCTGGCCAATTCTGCCCACCAGGGTACTCTATACCATCAGTAAAGTGATACATGCTAGAAACCTTGCAGCAAGTAACTTAACCCCTGACTCCCGAAAGCCCATCTATCATCTACAAGGTATTTACTATGATTGTAAAAGACTAATTGCCACTTAACTGAATGAGTGCAGATCTAACAGCACTTGAGAAGTTTGGCACGATCCAGGACACAGCAGCCTGCTTGTTTGGCACCTCATCCACAAATATCTACTCTCTCCACCATCAATACTCAGTGGCAACAGTGTGTATCATGTATAAGATGCATGCAGAAATTCACCAAAGATCCTTAGATAGCACTTTTGTTGCCACTAACACTATCATGTGGAAGGATAAGAGCAAGCAGATACACCACCATCTACAAGTTTCCCTCCAAGCCACTCACCATCCTGACTTGGAAATTTACTGCCTTTCCTCCAGTGTCACGAGGTGAAACCCTGGAAGTGTGAATAAAGAAAAGCGACATTTTGTTTAAACAGACAACAGATTACTCTGGAAGAGATGTATTAAGTTAATTGACTGAGAGGGGCACCTATACTAAATAACATGTCTGCAAGTTAGGATACAATGGGATGTAATATCAGTAAGATATCCATCACCTTTAAGTAAAACTGTTTGGTAAATGGGCACAGACTGCCTTGTCAGTCTTTAATTGACCATGCGCTGTTCATACATCATCAAGTCAGTTAGAGTTGAGGAAGCCTCTGATCATGAATGGTAGGGCTGGCAAGATTTAATAAGCTATGACCCTTGATAAGAAGAAAGAAGAACCACGACAGAAGACAAAAAGAGAACTTCAGGTAACAGAGCAGAAACAAGAGTGATGCCTTCCATCAGCAAGAGGTCACCAACCAGTATTCCATTGTGAATTAAGTATTTTTGTTAAGTATCATTGTTCTGTACTTTTAAACTTCAATTCTATAAAACTTGTGAAAATATACTTGCAAAGGTTTTGTTACTCATGAGGGCAAGTACATTTTTAGAATGGCTCTCCCAAACCTAACTGTCTATGATCATAATTTGTGTAAGTCTTGCAAGTAAGGTAAAGTGAACTCCAAAATATCTCTCAGGCACTTGCCAACCCATGAAAATTCATCCCAAGCAATAAATAATAACTTATTACTAAATCCCAGTTTCTACAGTTGATTTAAAGGTATGTATAAAAGAAGAAAGGATAACATGGGAAGAAACATTTTCACTAGGATATGGTATAGAATACACTGACTGAAAAATGTGGTGAAGGCAGGTTTAATTGAGGCATTTTAGAGGATGTTGGATGAGTATATAGATGAAAATAGTATGCAGAGAATGGGAAAAAGCAGATTACCAAATGCCAATGAAAATCATTTGAAGAGTCAATGCAATTCTTGATTCTGCAATACAAGAAACCTTGGAGCAGAATTACTGCATATCTTGTGATGAAAGTCATGAACAAAATATCATTATTCAAGGCTTGCAAAGTAGTCATATGTATGATCATGACACAGATGGTTGCTATTGCATCCAAAGGTCAATTTCCCCAGAGTGAAAACATAGTTGACATGATGCACATGGTTCAGGTGAATGGAGCAATGGGACATTTGAAGAGCAGGATAGATGTTGGCAAATTTAAATATCGGATGAATGTTTAAGATCATGACATACCTGTGAACTGGCACAAAGGGATGAGTAGAAAAAGTGTAGTACCAGGCTTGACAGTGAGTCCAGAACCACAACTTGCATCAGCCAATTATCTTGTATAGGTGTCAACTTGGTAGTATTGTTGCCTCTGAAATGCAGTCTTCTGGATTTTAGTCCCATTCCAGGGCTTGAGAACAAAAATCAAGACTGACATTCTAGTGCATTACTGGGGAAGGCATTGCAATGTTGAAGGTACAGTTTTTTGGATGAATGTTAAACAGATGATCGTCAGTCTTTTCTGACTGATGTAAAAATCCCATGCATTATTGTGAAAAAGAGAAGTGATTGTAATCTGTGGCAACCTGGCTAATATTTGGCCTTGCATCAACATCACAAATTAAAAAGCTGTTAGATCATTATCGCAGTGATTATTTTGCAGAGTTTGCCAAGTGCACATTGTTTGCTGCAATTCCTGCATTACGCTGTTCAAGTACCTATTCGAGATGGCTTAGGGAATCCCTAATGGACTCGACCTGTAAGCCTCTCTTGGTTTGTCCCAGAGATAGTACTCTGTGATAATTTGGAATATAAAACTCTTACAGACAGTTTGGTAAATAAAGGTAATAATTTAAACTAATGTTATATTATAACATAGATACCTATAAACCAGGCTTGGACTAAGGTTTTAAAACCATTAGCAGAGTAGCGGCACCAGCTCTTACCCCGAAGAGCTCTCTCAGGCCACTCCTCTTACTGCTGCAAACAAGCTGTCTTTATACAGGAATTGGTACTGAGATTATATAAAAAAAACATGTCCTTAATCAGATAGGCAGCAATAAAATGGCAAACATTTGTAGAAGAAGATAAACTAATTGACAGGTCTGAGTATGCTTGACTAATTAAGCTACATGCACATCAAAGTGGCAAACCCTGATCAAGCCAGGCCAAATGCCTTCGCTCGATAACCATCCCTTTTAACAGTGCGTTATAACGAGAGACTAGTCTAAACTATTTGGAAAAGGTCATGAGGTAACCTCGCTCAGCTAACATGCCCAGTACCATTGTCCTATAAAATGGCTTTCTTAAAATCATCTTAGATTCTTAGATTTGGGCGGCATGGTGGCGCAGTGGTTAGCACTGCTGCCACACAGCGCCAGAGACCCGGGTTCAATTCCCAACTCAGGCAACTGACTGTGTGGACAATAGACAACAGGTGCAGGAGTAGGCCATTCTGCCCTTCGAGCCTGCACACCATTCAATATGATCATGGCTGATCATCCTTAATCAGTATCCTGTTCCTGCCTTATCTCCATAACCCTTGATTCCACTATCCTTGAGAGCTCTATCCAACTCTTTCTTAAATGAATCCAGAGACTGGGCCTCCACTGCCCTCTGGGGCAGAGCATTCCACACAGCCACCACTCTCTGGGTGAAGAAGTTTCTCCTCATCTCTGTCCTAAATGGTCTACCCCGTATTTTTAAGCTGTGTCCTCTGTTTCGGCACTCACCCCGCAGCGGAAACATGTTGCCTGCCGCCAGAGTGTCCAATCCTTTGATCATCTTATATGTCTCAACCAGATCCCCTCTCAGTCTTCTAAACTCAAGGGTACACAAGCCCAGTCGCTCCAGTCTTTCAGCATAAGGTAGTCCCGCCATTCCAGGAATTGACCTCGTGAACCTACGCTGCATTCCCTCAATAGCCAGAATGTCTCTCCTCAAATTTGGAGACCAGAACTGCACACAGTACTCCAGGTGTGGTCACACCAGGGCCCTGTACAGCCGCAGAAGGACCTCTTTGCTTCTATACTCAATCCCTCTTGTTATGAAGGCCAGCATGCTATTAGCCTTCTTCACTACCTGCTGTACCTGCATGCAGACCTTCATTGAGTGGTGTACAAGAACCCCCAGATCTCTCTGTACTGCCCCTTTACCTAAATTGATTCCACTTAGGTGGTAATCTGCCTTCCTGTCCTTGCCACCAAAGTGGATAAGGATCCATTTATCCACGTGAAAGTGCATCTGCCATGCATCTGAGCACTCACCTAACTTCTCCAGGTCACCCTGTAATCTCCTAACATCCTCATCACATTTCACCCTGCCACCCAGCTGATGAAATTTGCGAATGTTATTGCTAATACCATCTTGTATATCCTGAAGATAGATTGTAAAAAGCTGCGGTCCCAGTACTGATCCGTGCGGTACCCCACTGGCCAGTGCCCGGCATTCCGAAATGGAGGGGTGGAGGAGTGTGGAAGGATGAGAGAATGCAGGCTGCGGCCCTATGAAGCAGGGGGAGGGCTTGCAGTTGGCCTGTGTGGGGATGTGGGAGACTACAGGAGCCTGGTGGGCAAGGGCTGGCCTGAAAGGCAGCTGGAGGGACGGAGGGAGGGAAGCACGCACGGAGGAGGAAGAGCAAAGAGAAAAGAGAAAAAAAAGCCAAAGGGGATAAAGAGAAAGAGCAAGAAAGAAAATGTGGCTGGCCAGCACGCCTTGAAGTAGGGAGAAAAGGCAGGGGCCAGCGCCTACGGCCATACTAGTCTGAAAACGCCCGATCTCGTCTGATCTCGGAAGCTAAGCAGACTCAGGCCTGGTTAGTACTTGGATGGGAGACCGCCTGGGAATACCAGGTGCAGTAGGCTTTTTCCGCCAGCAGTGGCTGCTCAAGTCACCCCTCTGCACTTGTCTTGTGCCAGGCAATGGAGCGGCAGGTTATTTTTGCTGCTGCTGCTGCTGTGCCTGGCATCAGTCTCCTGCAGGCACGAGACACGGAGGGGAGGAGAGCGGAGCGCTGCCAAAATCAGCAAGAAAGGCGGAAAGAAAGGGATTGGGGCTGCACGCTGTCTGCGGGTGGCAGTCAGGAAAGGCGGACAATAGACAATAGGTGCAGGAGTTGGCCATTCTGCCCTTCCAGCCTGCACCACCATTCAATATGATCATGGCTGATCATCCTTAATCAGTATCCTGTTCCTGCCTTATCTCCATAACCCTTGATTCCACTATCCTTGAGAGCTCTATCCAACTCTTTCTTAAATGAATCCAGAGACTGGGCCTCCACTGCCCTCTGGGGCAGAGCATTCCACACAGCCACCACTCTCTGGGTGAAGAAGTTTCTCCCCATCTCTGTCCTAAATGGTCTACCCCGTATTTTTAAGCTGTGCCCTCTGGTACAGCACTCACCTATCAGCGGAAACATGTTTCCTGCCTCCAGAGGGTCCAATCCTTTAATAATCTTATATGTCTCAATCAGATCCCATCTCAGTCTTCAAAACTCAAGGGTACACAAGCCCAGTCGCTCCAGTCTTTCAGCATAAAGTAGTCCCGCCATTCCAGGAATTGACCTCGTGAACCTACGCAGCATTCCCTCAATAGCCAGAATGTCTCACCTCAAATTTGGAGACCAGAACTGCACACAGTACTCCAGGTGTGGTCTCACCAGGGCCCTGTACAGCTGCAGAAGGACCTCTTTGCTTCTATACTCAATCCCTCTTGTTATGAAGGCCAGCATGCTATTAGCCTTCTTCACTACCTGATGTACCTGCATGCTTGCCTTCATTGAATGGTGTACAAGAACACCCAGATCTCTCTGTACTGCCCCTTCACCTAAATTGATTCCACTTAGGTGGTAATCTGCCTTCAAGGTATTGCACCATTGAACTTTGGCCAGCTCTTCCCTCATAGCTCCATAGTTCCCTTATTCAACAGAAATATTGTCACTTCCGATTGTACCCTCTCCCTCTCAAATTGCAGATTGAAGCTTATTGTATTATGGTCACTACTTCCCAATGGCTCCTTCACTTCGAGGTCCCTGATCAATTCTTTGCACATTCTCCCCGTGTCTGCGTGGTTTTCCTCCGGGTGCTCTGGTTTCCTCCCACATTCCAAAGGATGTGCAGGTCAGGTGAATTGGCCATGCTAAATTGCCTGTAGTGTTAGGTGAAGGGGTAAATGTAAGGGAATGGGTCTGGGTGGGTTGCGCTTCGGCGGGTTGGTGTGGACTTGTTGGGCCGAAGGGCCTGTTTCCACACTAAGTAATCTAATCTAATTCCCAAGATGCATTCCTGGATCTTGAGCCCCAGGGAACAACACCAACATTCAATCCATGACAAGCAAGTGTACACTGAAATCAGACCACAAAAAGTTAATCTTTCCACCAGCTTCCATCCTGTCTCTTGCCCCTATCTCTCAACTAGTGTCCCTTGAACCCTTCGGTCAGTGAATATAATTTACAGAAGAATTCTCTTGCTCTTGCTCACATTCTTGCTCTCGCTCAAACTCTCTTGTATGAACATCTTCCAACCTTCTTGAATCTTAAATAACTTAGACAATGAAAAAAAGGTTGCAGAATAGGCTTAGAACAAAACTAGAAGCACAAGATCTCATGATAAAATTTTGGTGGTTGCTGATAGATCTTGGGCTAGACTAAAAGAAGTGAAGCACAGGAATTAAATAATTGGAGAGAGTTGATAGTTTATTTTGAAGGACTAAATCTTTATGCATTTGGATTTGTATTGTAAAGTCCTTGCAGTTGGAACTTGAAAAGCGAGTTGCCAGGTGTTTTGAAGAGTGACTATTTATGCACGTTTAAGCATGAGCTCTAATACATTTGCAACAGTAATCTTGAGTTTTTTTTTTAAGCCCTGTTGATCATATATTCGTGGTGTTTCGATCCAAGATAGTGGCAGAGTAGGTCTCCTCAGCCAGAGCTAGTCTGTTCAATCTTTTTCTTTGCTTCTCTTTTGTGTTTTATTTTTCTTCCTCCTTCTTGGTGATGCACTGAACTCCCGGTCTCAGTGTGGAATCAGACTCCCGGCCTCAGTGTAGACCAACCGTGGCAAACTCTTGGTTCGGTGTTGTGATCTCTCAGTAGCCCAGCACGGCCTTAGCTTGGACTTCTGGCCTTGAAATGATTCCAGAATTGCCTCCTGGAGATGAAGCCCTGCACGTCTGTAGTCCAGACTCGGTGCGCACTGGAGGCTAGGAGCCAGCATGAACTGGATTGGAAGGATTGTTATTCCAAACTTTTTATTTCTTTACTTTTCTTTCCCCTAAGAATTTTGGATGTGCACCTAGGAGGTATGGTTAGTATGTTTGCAGATGACACCAAAATTGATGGTGTAGTGGACAGTGAAGAAGGTTACCTCAGAATGTATCCGGCACTTGTCAGTCTATCTGATCGAGTGGCAGATGGAGTTTAATTTAGATAAATGTGAGGTGCTGCATTTTGGAAAGGCAAATCAGCGCAGGGCATGTACACTTAATGGTAAGGGCCTGGGGAGCGTTGCTGAACAAACGGACCTTGGAATGCAGGTTCATAGTTCCTTAAAAGTGGAGTTGCAGGTGGATAGGGTAGTGAAGAAGGTATTTGGTGTGTTTTCTCTTATTGGTTAGTGCATTGAGTATAGGGGTTGGGAAGTCATGTTGTGGCTGTACAGAAGATTAGTTGGGCCACTATTGGAATACTGTATTCAATTCTGGTCTCCTTGCTATAGGAAAGATACTGTGAGACCTGAAAGGGCTCTGAAGACGTTTACAAGGATGCCGCCATGGTTGGAGGATTTGGGCTATCGGGAGAAGTTGACTAAGCTGGTCCTATTTTCCCTGGAGCATCAGAGGCTGAGGGATGACATTTTATAGAAGTTTATAAAATCATGAGGGGCATCAATAGGGTGAATAACCAAGGTTTCTTCTCCAGGGTAGGAGAGTCCAAAACTAGAAGGAATAGGTTTAGGGTAAGAGGGGAGAGACTTAAAAGGGACCAGTGGGCAACCTTTTCATGCAGAGGGTGGTACATAAATGGATTGAGCTGCCAGAGGAAGTGGTGGAGGCGGTACAGTTGCAACATTTAAAAGACATCTGGATGAGTATACGACTAGGATATGGGCCAAATGCTGTCAAATGGGACTAGGTTAATTTAGAATTTCTGGTTGGCATGGACGAGTTAGACTGAAGGTTCTGTTTCCATATTGTACAGCTCTGTAACTCAAATTTGTACTTAAGAATCTGTACCTGGGTACATTCGTACCTAAGATGGTATCATCAGTGGTGACATGTAAACTTTTCACTGCACACATTTGAGTACATGTGACAATAAGGCTAATTCTAATTCAAATTCAATAGATAAAAGGTTGTCTTTCTACAAGACAGTACTTTTTAAAGAGCAGTTCTACTTTAAGCTGCCTGAAGAGGTAATAGCTGCAGTATGAAAACTAGATGTAAAAAATTGTATTTGTAACCTCAGCAACACTTCCAGCGTGTGATTTATTTTTAGTAAAATTAGTTCTGCTAATAACAGCTTGTATTTAAATAAAAGCAAATCCGGCAACATCGTATGAGTACCAATAGGAAAATTTTCAGGCACTTTCATGAAGCTAGCTGATGATTTCTTCAAGGGTGGTGCTGCAGAATTTGAAAAGTATTAATTAGATTAGGATGAAATTTAAACGGAAAACAAAAAATGCTGGAAATCACAGCGGGTCAGGCCGCATCCACGGAGAGAGCAAGCGAACGTTTCGAGTCTAGATGACTCTTCATCAGAGCTGACATGAGGTGACATTTAAAACTGGGAGTCAGACATTGGTGGTATAACAACAGATTGGTTCTGTTAATTGTGACTTGGAGGTGCCGGTGTTGGACTGGGGTGGACAAAGTTAAAAATCACACAACACAAGGTAATAGTCTAACAGGTTTATTTGTGGAATCGTTTAGCTCTATCACTTGCTGTTTGGCACGAGAGTCGTCTTGTGTTGAACCTTCAACAGATTGACACCTCATTTTTAGGTTTACCTAATGCTGCTGCTGCTGCCCAGCTCTTCTGCATTCTTTATTGATCCAGAATTAATCTGCTGGCCTGATGGTAGTGGTAGACTGGGGAGTATGCTGAGCCATGACATCACTGATTGTGCTAGAGTACAATTCTGCTGCTGCTGATGGCCCATTTCACTACTTGGGTGTCCAGTCTTGAGATGTACTTGACCTGAAGCCATGAGACTTCATATGGTCTGGAATTGTCCTTTAGCTTGTGATCCAAGATTATATGAACATTACTTCAGCAGAGCCAAATTTAATAATCAGCAGTTAATTGAGTCAGTGGCTATGGGATTCTGTGTTTCAAAAAAATAAAGTGATTACATATTTTTGAAGAGATCTATAACATATAGTTAAGTGTTCCTCCTCTATAATGTATAATCCTTACAAAAGTTAATATCTGTTATCCTTTATTGATTTGAAACAAATGCTGGTGTTAAAGGAAATTTCTAAAATTAATCTGGTGGATGGATATCAGTAACTCTTTTACAAAAGAAATGCCTGGTTGTGGAAATTTGGTATATTCTCCTTTTTTCCTGGAAAGTGGCGTTGAGTTGAAATTTTGCTGTTTGTGATGGGGAAGTTTTTGTTTTGTCTAGTTTTTCAAGCTATAGACTGGGCTCAAAGCTCTGAGAGAATTTTCAGTCTCAGATAGGGTTTGAAGCAGTTGTCCTTCTAAAGAAATTTACAGAATATCCTGCATAGCCTTTTCGCCATTTTGTGAAAGCCAATATTGTTTTTTTATTAAATATGTTCCAACCATTAACTTCTGAAGGAACTATCTTTCACCTCAATAAGATTGGGAGCTGTCTTTATCTCCGGAGGTGTGCCGTTATTTCTATTCAAGTTTTCGGAGACTTCATTTCCATAAGTTGAATGTGGCCTCGAAGGTGTAAATAAACAGTTACTTCAAGTCGGTGTCCTTTGTCTAATACAGGTGTCATTTTCAAAAAAGTTCTCTGCACGACTAATTATAAAGTTATAATAAAATAAAAAAGGCTGGAAATGAAATATTGCAAATCTTCATGACATGCAGTATAATTTAAGATGCAACTAAACTTCTTTTTTAACTATTGTTTCAGCCGTAATACTTCCAACAATCTGGGCGTATCTCCAGACTCTTCATGCTGAACCTTATTTTCTGGGTTTGGGACTATCTGCATTCAGTTTCAGTGGGCTGATTGCAAGTCCCATCTTTGGACGTGTATCAGACAGCACACGGAAGACAAAAGCTATCATATTATTTGCTAATTTATTTGAAATTGCAGGTAAGTTAATATTACCCACTCCTTTTGTACATTGGAGGTAGTAGTTGTGGAGGAGACTTCAGGGGAGGGAAAAAAATGGGGTTTGGTGGGGCTGGGGGGTGGGGCCAGTGGAGAGAGTGCGAAGTGATATTGTTTACACTGAGTTCTTGTTTATGCAGTATTTCACCAGCTATTTTAAAAGAAAGTTTTGGTTCTATCTCTAAGTATAATCAAGAGACATATCTCCAAAAACATATAATCAAGAATGAACCCACTCTACTCACTACTGCGGAATTTCTGTAGGCCACACTTAAAACAAAATACACATCGGATACTGTGCTGTGAACTTCGCCCAACAGTACCTCCAAGATCAGTTGTGAATTTCACTTTGTTAATTTACCCAGACGCACTCCAATGTCCAGCAATTCATGAATTCAAACAGCAAAGGCACTGTCAGTTTCTTTCTCTCTCTTGAACTGACCTCACCATGTGCTTCCTTTGTCTGTTGTTTTGACTTTGGAAAAAAAAAGTTCCAAAACAATGCAGCAGCATATAAAACAGTAATTGCTCCTGGAATTCAAGGAAATTATCTCCAGCACCTAAAATACCTCAAAAAAAGGAGCAGCTGTTACAGCCAGAAATTTTCCCTGTCCTCCATCTTGGATTACCCAGAATACAAAATTATGAGGGGCATGGATAGGGTAAATAGGCAAAGTCTTTTCCCTGGGTTGGGGAGTCCAGAACTAGAGGGCATAGGTTTAGGGTGAGAGGGGAAAGATATAAAAGAGACCTAAGGGGCAACTTTTTCGCATAGAGGGTGGTATGTGTATGGAATGAACTGCCAGAGCAAGTGGTGGAGGCTGCTACAATTGCAACATTTAAAGAGCAAGTGGTGGAGGCTGCTACAATTGCAACATTTAAGTGGCATTTGGGTGGGTAAATGAATAGGAAGGGTTTGGAGGGATATGGTCTGGGTGCTGGCAGGTGGGACTAGATTGGGTTGGGATATCTGGTTGGCGTGGATGGGTTGGACCGAAGGGTCTATTTGCATAACGGTAACGTGCGAAATACTTATTTCATGCTGAAACAGTTAGTAAAGTTGTAAAGTACAGAAAGAAATGTAAAGATGTGGGATTCCTGGGAAATAAGTTAAGTCAGATCCAGTGTGCTAAATTTTAACGCAGAAATGGGTGGGTTGTGTTCAGGTTAGATGCTAACAAGTTTTTGGTGGGGAGGTGGTGAGGCTTCGTTTCTTCATTTTAGTGCAAAACATATATGTTTCATTGCTATACGAACGCCTCTGGCCATACTAGTCTGAAAACACTTGATCTCATCTGATTTCGGAAGCTAAGCAGATCCACATCTGGTTAGTAATTGTTTGGGAAAACCCACAAAACATACCTCCTGTTCTCTCCGGGACCCAATCTCATTCTCTCTCTATCCCCTCTCCCCAGCTCCTAACCTCTTATGGAAACATAGAAAATATGTGCAAGAGTAGGCCATTTGGCCCATTGAGCTTGCACCACATTCAATATCATGTGGCTGATCATACAATTTCAGAATCCCGCAGGAAGTAATCCTGAGATTGAACCCTGAGAGGTCCTGCTTTTCAACTGAAATAACTCAGAGTATGACTTATGACCAACTCTATTGACGTTTTTCTTCTGAACAGATGTCAATAAGACTGGTCTTGTGATGAGAATACTAGAAAAAATTCACTCCAAACATTTCCCTGCCCTTTTCTCTTTCTAGAGCTAACTTAAAGTACATCTCTGATATTGTCTGCCTTTTTAATGAAAGTGATTTTGATTAATTATAATTGAGGAAAAGATATTAATTGTTTTGGATTTAAAATAAATAACTTTATTTTTAGGCAACTTTATGTACTTCATGGGATACTCAAAATGGTTACTACTTGGTAGTCGGCTTGTAGCAGGTAAGTTAAATTACCAACAGCTGTATTACTGTGAAAAGAATCTTTCCTTCATCTTTCTTTTCTTTACTTGCTTGGCATTAAGTTTGGTCATTTATTGTAAGAGGGTAAAATAATTGGTTCTGAAGGTATTTCCTGAATTTTCTTCTATTTTGGAGGCATTACCAACCCTTTACTGTGCTGTTGTGGAAGTTTGGGTTTCTGTTAACAGTGATAAAAATGGTCTTTTAGCCCTAAAGCTCTGCTGCACTTGATTCACTATAAATCATATTGGAAGAATCAAACTTAAATTATTTGTTTGAACAATGAGATATAACATTTAGAAAGAAGTATTGGAATTAACTTGCTGGAATACTGGAACCTCTGCAGGATAACAGGGACATGTGTGGTGTGGTGCATTGGATTAAATATTGGATAGGAGGAAGCCTGATGGTTCTTATTGCATGAATCATAGGCTGATTAGGAAACTTTATAAACTGACAAATCTTCAGAAACATAAGTGTTGGCAAGAGCATCGTTAGCACACAGCCATAAAGAACTAATGTTCTGGAGATAGGTGTTCTTGGGGATGATAATGGACCTGAACCTAGCTCAGAGTTGAACAAAATGTAAATATAGTTCAGTTCAGCTGGAATAAGAAAACACAAATGATGGAATCAGTACATATAATTGAGTTTCCTGAGAATGGGGAACTTAATAAGTACTTAGTATGAAATAAGTCTTTGATATATTATCACAACTGGAAGAATGTGTCAACAATCATGCCCCATTGTACCACGAGCTGTCAAAAAATTGATAAAACCCAATTATACCACCAAGATACTCCATTTTGCCTGTTGACTGAGTGCTCTTCAGGGGAAAATCAATTCAAACATAGCTTTATAACCAATAAAAAAAATTAACTTTATTTTAACATATTTAAAGTTTAAAAAAAAAACTGCAGAGAAAACAAATGATTCCTAATCCACTCCTGTGCAAATTGAATTATCCCTCTGTAAAACCCCAAATACACACACACACACACACACACACACACACACACACACACACACACACACGTTCACAATGAGGAGATGTTCTGCCATATTATAGGATGGGAAAAGAATAAAGATAGGTTAAGCAAAATTCCAAAGATCAAAAGTCTGGATCTTGAGGGTGGGTTAAATGATCTCTTCAGCTTTTTTATTTCAGCGGTCTTGACACTTACCTCTGTAGTGAAGGTTGCTTTTGGTTTTCACTTTGATAATTGATCTGGTGCGACATGTTCTTTTGTCAGACTCCCTTTTTTAAGCTTTCTTAGTTTTTGTGTTTTTCTCCATGGAGAGAGAATGGGAGAGATAGATGTTCATCTGGCAGGCTCTATGTCCCTGGGCTGCCCTTGCACCTCCAGCTTTGTAACAAACTGTAACTCAACCAATTGGAGATTTGTGGTCAGGTAAAATGACTCAGTGCCACTCTGTCTCAAAGCATCCCTGTTATTTCTTCAAGTAATATTCTCTTGCACAATTGAAAATATGCACAACCTATACCATATTGCAAGACTCTCCTGGTGTTTCAGGTGTATAGCAGTCTAACTTCATTTTGGTTTATAGTCCCAAAAAATCAATTATGCATTGACTATATTACCTCATGAGACTGAAATAGACAAAAAAGGCTACTGATCTGATAATAGACATAAGACAGCTGAATTGTAAGAATACACAATGGAAACTGAGTTTGTCAGTATATGAAAGTAGAATGAATTGAAAACATCGAAGAAACTGTTTACCACAGTTTTGTGAACAGTAATGAAGGGTCAGTGGTTCAAGCTGAAGAGGCAAAATAACAAACAGATCACATTTAATTGATTTACAAAATGGTTGACAAATACATGGGATGAACTGCTCAATGAGGCAATTTGAAATCATCAATCTCACTAATTTTAAGAGGTTGTCGGACAAACTGCAAAAAATCAACTCGTGGATTTGGTAGTGAACTGTGCATTTTAATGTTGTACTCAGGCCACCTAGGTAGATTGAAAGGAGGTCTTTACTGATCTTGCACATGATCATGTCCATAAAAAGGAGCAAACTATTTTGACGCAGTAATCAAGTTTAAATGTTGTTGTTCTTTAAAAAAGAAACCATGTTTATTCCCACAATTCTGTCTGCTTCGTGCCTTTTTAACATTTTTCTTCAACTATCCAATCATCTTTTCAAACAGTCCAACGTTCCACTTTGGTAATAGATGATGAAAAATAATTTTGAATTCATAACATTAATATGAACACAAGTTCATTTTATTTCTAGCCTTTGCTCTTAAAAATAATTTTAAAAATTTAATCAGTGGAATAAATCATGTCATTGCTATTTAGTTTATCATCTAAGTAATAGTCCATCAGGTTTTTAATCCCATTGAAAGAAAGCACTAATTTTACGAGCCAACTTAAAAGTAATCTTTGTGATATGCTGTTAAAGACAACCTGTTGTGCAAGGGACTAATTGTTGCAGACTGCCACATAGTTTTTGTTCTTTACATGGCATGATTATTGACTATTGAAGGTTGATGTTGTAATAAATGGTACTTAAAGTTCAAATTAGTTCCAAGTTGATTAATGAGATAAAAACCAAGGCACTTTGTTTTAATCAATCTGCTTGAATGTGTCATGACAACTCTGTGGCCATTGTATTCTAAGGTTGGACCTGAATGTGGACTCCCCACAAGACTCTTTAAGACTCCTTTCTTTGTGAATAGAGTTTATTAGGTATTCAGTGTTGCCATTCCTCTACACAACAGTCCCTTCTGCTCCCCTTTTATATCTCCTTAGCCAATTAGCTAATGAATTCAATCACCTTAACTACTTAACTTTTATCCAATTCTCCCCTTCTTTAAAGACGTGCAAACACACTTGAATGAAAACTAATGAAAATTAAACTTTTAAAAATTTTATACAGTCCTTTCTGCTATAATGCAATAGTTGCTTTCTTGTGTGATCTTACGCTATAGAAAATTGTACAATAAAAATAGCAGGGCTTATGGAAAAAATTAGGTTTGGGGTGGACCACCAAAAATATTACTCAAAATTGAAACAAATATAGTAGTTAGCCTAACACTAAGGTTAGCACTGTTTAAATGAATGTTACATTTCTATTTAATGATGAAATAATACCATAAATTTAACACATTACCTTGGAAAAAATTTGAATATTACCACCCTCCTCGTCCATCAAGCTTTGAGGTTGCTGAGTTACTAAGACAGGGGCTGAGGGTCATCATTATTATCACCTTCAAGTGCAGTTATGGTTGCAGGATTAGGATGAAAAATTGTTAATCCAAAAGTGGATATCTCTGGTTCATTATCTTCCGACTGTTTATTGGGGGTTGGCATAAAAAAGACATCTAGTTTTTGCTGCTTTGCCGTTTTTCTTTCTTCATTAAGATGTTCATAAATTGCCAAACAAGACCTGATTCCATGAATTGCCGACTCACTGCGTTCTGTATTGTAATCATTGTCTTCGAAGACCTGCAACTGCTTCTCAATTTGCCTCCGTTGAAGATAAAAAAAGTGGAAAGCTCTTGTGGTGCAGCATCCTGGACTACTTCATCTTCATTTCCAACTTCCATTTCCCCCTCAGCAACAGGTTGTTGTAGATCACGTGTCGAGAGGTCTTCACAATGCGACTCCAGAAGCTCTTCAACTTCCTTTAGTTCTTGGGAGCTCCTCTGATGGTACAAAGTGTTTAAAATCCTGAATAAAATCTGGGAGAAGCCTCTGCACAAACTCCATGCAGGAGATGATACAGAGACCCTTTTGGCATAAACATTGTGTTCTTCCATGCACCGCAACATTGAAAGTGTTGGTTTGTCTGCTAAGATTTAATGAAGCATCTCATCTATTGTCCAGTGATTTCTTTGACAGTCAGTTACTAAAAAGACACTGCTGTCATGTTCATTGTCACAATGCTTGTATTTCCTTACACATCTTTAAATTAATAATTGGCACTTATTCTCCCCTGCCACTCTGTTGTCGGTTTGGAATTTAGTTGATGCCCTCCGTCTGAAACCTGTCCATTTATCCATTCTTCTCTCCACTGTTATTCTTTTCACAATATATTACTGTAAACTGACTATAACTATCGTCATGCCTGGGGTAGCAAGCTGGAAATAGAGTCCTGCTATACTCTGGGTGATCACAATAGTTTAAGGCATCTTAAAAACTACAAAATTCTTGAATTTATCAGACTTTTAGACCCACGTTGACTGAAAGCACACAGTAAGTTTCTTAACAATAATTACTTCTAGGTTTCCAAAATAATAGATTTCAGCTACAGGTCAATAACCATGAGCTGTCGATTATAAACTTCTCCTAGTTAAAATACTTGATCCCCTTATGAAATCCCCCTGCACATGTATTCAGATGCACAAAGCCAGTTTGGTGTAATAGATGGCAGGGGAAAACTGGGCAGGTAGTTTAATGGTCCCTGTCCGCACGGCTTGCTGAGATGATCCTTTCGGCACGTCAGGAGCTGCTACTCCTTGACCGCCTTTCTCCAGGTGCTTTCACTTGCAGGAGACACTAGTTCATTCTTCTAAAGTCTTTGCATTATTGGTCTGGATTGTGTAAATTGTAAATCTGCTGACTTCCCAAGAACAGTTGCATTGTCATATTCCATATCCAGTTTAATTTGAGCCTTTTTCATAGCCTGCACAACATTCAGGGTATTCACTTTGATGAATTGTACACCAGCTATTTTATAGATAATCACCACTATTTTAGTGATTTCAGCATGTTGTCATCCCCAAATTTGAATCCAATGGGGCACTCAAATTTGTTAAACTTGCTTTCATTTTTATTATTTGACAGATCTATATAAAATTTGCACCAATGCATTCCACACAATGTGGATGTGCATCCATTATCCAATATAATGCAATTGAATGAGTCTGACGAAAACATTCATTAATGGACTGAGGCATTATGCGAGTCATATAATTCCTTCAACCTGAGCAATATTATTATATTCTCCTTCTGAACTATCTGCTTCATGCATAATTATTTTTAAAACATTGTTAGTGTTTTAGGACAGTTAATCACATTATGGTATTTTGTGTTGCACCTAAGACTCCTGTTGACCCCACACTGGCATTCATGGAGTTCATTCTTCTGTTATATTTCCACAGTTCATGTTATCTATTACAGTTACAGAGATACCTCCATTGTCACTTTTAATTATAACTCTCCTTTTTGCTTTGACCCTTTCAGCCTATTTAAGTGGTCTTGCATTCTTGCTATCTCGAATCCTCCATTCTTTGTGTTTCTGCTGAATATCCTATTTGAACCATGAAGACAGCTGGAATATACTTTTATCTAGAACCTTTTTGAAGGATTATTGCAAAAGTTGTTTCACTTTAAAAATTTAACTGCAGTCAATGCGAGGAGTCAATGTTTGATACATTAGAGTCCAGAAATTCAAAGGAAGGCCCTGAATGAGCAATTTACAAATATATATATATATATTTGAATATACTTACTGTCTGAAACATTTTCTAATCAACCTGTTCAGAGACATTATTTGACATTTCTGGACCAGACTGGACTTGAACCTGGGTTTCCTGGTCTAGATGTAGGGACGCAGCCATTACACCAAGACAGTCTCACCTATGGAGTCTTGCAGCTCCTTCCTCACATCAACCTTCCCTATTCCCTCTTTATATCTGCCCAGCCAATTAATTAATTACCTAACTTTGAACACCTGCTTATCTACACGATGTATTAATATGAAGAATTTTACTTGTCATCTGAAAAGATATATGCTTTTCACTTTACAGGTATAGGTACAGGTGCAGGTGCATGCATTTTTGGATACCTTACCCGTTCAACCACAACAGAAGAACGAGCGACAGTATTTGCTGTTGTCATGGCTGCACGACAGGCTGGGCTTCTGATTGGTAAGTCCATTTTAGTTTATTGATCGTGGTAATGCCAAGATATTGAAAACCTATTGCCTTTACAACAAAGAAGTTGAGCTGTCTTAATCAGAACTGCAAAGTAAGTTTTCTTACTACGTAACTATTCAAATCTTGGATATAGACCCTCCTCCAATGGAATTTATTTGGATTGAATTCTGGGTATGACTCTTTTAATCATAGTTGATATGCACTGTTGTCAAAATTACTGAAAGTGGACTTGCAACAGTTACACTCTGAGTCCAACCACTCCATTATTTGTGTTTTCATGATTCATTGTTGTTTTTGATTAAACCTTTGGCCTAATATGGCAGAAACTAGTATTATTTGAATTATCTTAGTACTGAAAAGGTTTTAAATGAAAAATAAACACCCAACACTCAATGTATGGTGGGATTCTGATGGGGTAAGTGACTATTAAATAACCAATTAAAGTTATTTATTTGCCATTTCCGTGCCACCACTAATGGTGGCTGCTGCTATTTACTGGAGCATAGTCAAAGGACAAGAGATTCTTCCTAAAGGAAAAGAAAATGAAAGAACCCCTCACTTTTTAATGAATTGGTAGCAGTAATCTTTAAACTCCCTATTTGGATTACACTCTTGACAGAATTGGATCTGCCACTTGAGCTGAGCTGAACTGAACCACAAAACATGATGGATTTTCAAAGCTTCAACACTTTCAGGTTACGGTTAACAAGTGTGTGGTGAAGTTTGAAATTGACTTGAAATGAACTTAACAGAGCCATAGAAACATTCACCAGATCCACCAATCATTGTCAGTAGATCAAGGTAGTCTACTCATAGCTGACCTGAGAAATTGACAATATGACCCAATATAGCAATTTAGTGAACTGCCTGGTTTGTTTTGAGTTTGCAGCTGAGGAATTTATTCAAATTTTACTCTGCCTCCCTCAATAACGCAATGAATATTCACAATATTGTTTATCTTTTACATTTTCCTCCTTTCTCCCCTAACCTCCCATTCCCCATCTCCTCCTCCTCCTCCTCCCCCCCCCCCCCCCCACCCCTGCCCCCCAACCCCAACCCCAACCCCAACCCCCAGATCAAAGAAAAGCCCTGCTCAGTGTAATTCTTTCTCAACATCAAAACTTATGGAGTAGTACCGTCAATTCAATTCAAAGTCAAACTGAAGTCATTGAGCATCAATAGGACGAACCTCCAGCACCTAGTGTCAAGTGACACCTACAATATTGATAATACTTGTTAGCTTCCAGTAATTGTTGTAAGATTTCACTAAAGAAGCATTATTTTGCTCAATCTTAACTGATTAATTGAAGACCTTCTTTCTATCATAATGCAGGGTTGAAATTGTTCAGATTCCACATTGTTTCTTAGCTCTAGTCACAACTCTAACAATGAAGTTGGTCATGCAGCTTTTGGTAGGAATTGGATGACAGCCATATTTAGGCTGATGGGCAGCAAGTAGTACTCTTGTCTTTAGTGCCAGATAATGATCACTTTGAACAGGAGAAAGCCAGCCAGGGAATTGGACTCTAGAAGTAAATTGTTTTTATTTTTCAGTGCTTTAAGTAATTCTTTTTTCAAACATTGGTCAGATCTTGCGATTTAAGCTAAACCACAAGCAAGCCAACTAGTGTCATAATTGCTGAAAGGTTTACAAGTTTACGATGCAGAGAAACTAATGGAGGGGGCCACAAACAGGTTCATTCAGAGTGAACCAATCTATTGAATATTGAAACAATTTAAATACTAAAAACTATTATATTTATATCTAAAATTTTTTTCTGCCATTTTCTTTAGGACCAGGATTTAATCTCTTCCTGAGGCTTTGCAACTTCAAGTTGGGACCGTTTGAAGTGAATAAATACACTTCACCTGGGGTATGAGTTGTTCTGTTCATCTTTTCAACTTTTGTTTTTAAAATGTGTATGCTGTACAGTTTTAAAGTTATGGTAACAGTAGCGTATTCATAGGTTTCAGAGCTTACACATCATAGACAAATGGCAATAATGGTACTGAGTCCCTACAATAGCTTTGCAAATTCAAGATCTTCATGTGATTTTCTTTTCAGTACTGATATGGCTTTTCCAGTTTTTTTTTTTTTAGCTTACTGTTAATTTCAGGAGTTTTATGATGGGTCCACACCAGCACCCATGATGACTGTTCTGATGAAATCTTCTGTTTATCTTTTTGATTATGCATTTGGGCTCCTTGGCACTCTTGTTCAACTACGCAGCAGCTGAGGTAGAAGTACCCACTGCTGCCAGGACATTATGCTATTCATGCTGTGGACCCATATTTAAATCCCAGCTGCTTAACTTGGATAAATAAGAGGTATTGCGTTTTGGTAAAACAAACCAGGGCAGGACTTATACAGTTAATGGCAGGGCCCTAGGCTGAGCAGTGACCTAGGGGTTCAGGTAAATAATTCTTGTGAAGTTGCATCACAGGTAGACGGGGCGGTTAAGAAAGCATTTAGCATGCTTGCCTTCATTGCACAAACCATTGAGTATAGGTGTTAGGATATCCTGTTGAGATTGTTCAGGACTTTGGTGAGGCCACTTTTGGAGTACTGTGTACAGTTCTAGTTGCCCTACAGTCGGAAGAATATTTTTAAATTTAACATAGGGTAGTTAATATGTGGAATGAACTGCCAGATGAAATGGTAGATGCAGGCACAATGCAAGCAAGTGGTACTAGTTTAGTTTAGGGAAACTTGGTTGTCATGAGCAAGTTGGACTGAAGGGTCTGCTATGATTCAATGACTTCAAATGCTGCATGCCAGAAACTGACCTTCTGCTCAAGCACTTTTGTGAACGAGATGTTGCAGAAAGGGAAACTGGAACCTCCATTGAATACATCCATCCTGGGACAGGCTAAACAAAGACACCCAAGGGAATTCCTCGAGGCTTGGCATTCAAACTGGAACTCCCTTAACCAACGCTAACAACCTCTCAGAAACAGAACCAGAAATGATATAACCTACCACAACAAACCGAGACAGGTAAATACCAAGCAGAGCAGAACACCAACACTTCACCAGAGATGCACTGATGATATCTAGCATGGTGATGACATGTCTGAGAACAAGTCTACCAGCTCAGCAAGCAAGTTTGCAACCTGATTGGAACCTTAGCTAGGCGAAAAGAATGGTTCGGTGGAGAGGTGGGCCATTCTTTCTCTTGTGACCATCAAAGGAAGCAACAACACCAGATGTAGCTTTCCTGTACCTAAGACATGGCCCAGTCAGTACTTTTTAATGGATCAATGCGCAACAGTGCTGCAAGAAGGTTACTGATCTTCTGCACTCCACGAGAGTTGAACTGCCACCTTCTTTGCTTCCTTACACTCACTCTAATTCTACAACTGCACAGTAACATTACCAAGGTCAAAGTTCTACGACTGTTCCTGTTGCATAAAGCATTTCCACTCAGCAACTATCACCCATCCTCTTAAACTACCAACAGTTTTGACTCTTGGCACTGTCAGCCTACTCACTTAGGGTACTTCACATCTGCTGCTCTCATACCACCACTAATAGCTCTTCCATCCACTTTCAACTTAGCTAATAACTGCTTTTGTCTCATTGCTGGAAAATTCTCACAATACAAATCCTAAAGGACAGGTAGCAGTGTGGTCAATGTTTGTCTCCTCACTGCTTTGAGAAGAAGAACCTGAACTGGGGAAGGTAAAGACCAATCATGCAGGGAATGTTGTCTTTCCTGGCAGCCCAGTCAACCTCTTGGTGCCATGCTGTGCTGTGTTGTTTTCCACTACTTTAAATTTATTCTTAAAGTACTGAAGCTTCTAGCCCTATTTCACAACCAATGGCCTCTTTTGAAGGCCGCAGCAGCACCCACACAGTCACTGAGACAAAGAGGTCAGCTCATTACTCCTCCACCTCTGCAGAATAAACCAGATGCATTAGAAGATGCAGTGGTAATGGCTTTCTCCTGCAGTATTCACGAGCTCAGCGACTTCATTCTGTTAGGTTCTATTTCTAGGTTAGACTGTAATCTGATGAGCTCATCTCTGCCACTGGTCAATGAGGAAACCCTCTCAAGCTCCATGTACACAGAGGACTGCCAAAGACCAGACACTTAGTCTCAGGGAGAAGATGACCCCATGTTATCAGCATTAATAACTTCTTAGAAATGGACATGAATTGCAGTTGTTTGTTAGATGCAGTTAATAAACAGAATTGAAAGTTGGAGAAGTTCATCTGCTAGTTGTAATGTGGTGGCTCAAAATGCATGGATTTGGTTGTCTCCATGGGTAGGTTGGCGACTGCCTTGGAAAGCCAGGTCCAACACAATGCTCAGTGACTGTCAGAAATGCACCTGCATTCTATCGTTTTAGCCATTTGTGCTCCGCATCAGTGTTAAGGTGAAAGGGGAAAATGGGACCTTTGTGTCATTCTGGGTGCCCCTTCTTCTCAAAGAGACAGTGGTGCCAGCAGATGGAATCACATACAGACCCTCTAAATTTCCTCTCAAGACAAAAGAGCTTCTGGACCCCTCCATGTCCACTTCCACTTTCACCCTGTCTATAGTACCCAAGCCTGTCGAAGTTGTAGCCAAGGAGGGTAAGCCTGCCTCTCGGCTGGACGTTATTGGCATGTCTGGGCTGTCTAAATTCAACCACTTGGGGTCTTCTGCCCAAACCTTCCAGGCCAGTGGGGTCCGTGATACAACACGTTTCCTCCATCTCATCTGCAGACATTGGGACTGTACCTAGATGTAGTGGAAAGCAAGGAGAAGAAGACACTTTAAGGATATGGAGGTGGTACATCATTGCAAATATGTTTTCACATCTGCCTGATTGACTGTCATGTTAGCTGAAGAATCGAGTTACATGATTTGTATGTCAGAATAAAATAGATCAGTACGGCCAAACATAATCTGAATAGCTCTTAATAAAGCCTTCATGTTGCACATTTACGACCACCTTTTATGAATGACGATATGATCATTTGACCTATGCGCTTAAAGAGCACATTTGTAAAAAAAAATCGGTATCACCAGTTCTTAACTAGCATCACAATGTGGCCACAATTCATATGAGTAGACTCTACCATCAGAAGAGAAAAAGTAACTTTTTCATACTTTGAATGTGGTGCAATCATTTTTTCCCCCCTTAAAGTTGAGATTTGGTCACAGGTGGCACACTGTCCAAGTTGCACTCCTGTGAATAAGTTTTGTGTTCCATTTGATAATCAAGACCCACCCACCTCAAAGAAAAGAAATCTTTCATACACCCTTTATTTTTGCTCCTGTTCCTTTTTGGTTCCCCACAATCCCATCCACCCCTTTTATTGATGAATATTCCTAACTTTTCCCCCTGGTTTATTAAATTGTTATGCTTGCTACTGTCTACTGACTGCCCATTGAAACCCGATGGTAGTGCCTTGCACACTATTGACCCCACAGTCCTATACTATTATCAGATTCCACCTTTAAATTTAGACTTGACTCTTTTCACTAACATCATCCTCTTTACATCTCAGCAGAGTGCGTCCCTGTCCCAGAATTGAGTTGCTCGTTCGCCACAACAGTATCATTGCTGATAACCCCTCCTTTATGTTTACTGCCCTAACCTCCAGGACTGACCATGACTCCCTATGAGGGCAATGCCATTGATCACAACCTAGCCCCCAGTCTGATTTCTCCACAACTCATCAACCCCTGTGATCTCTAGACTGGTTGAATTTCACCTGCAGGAGTGACTATGGGCCAGTCCTTGGTCTGCAAGGTCACAGATTTCCAGGCCCTGGTCACACCAAACACATGGCTGTGTCCAACCCTCTGGATTGAAATTGGACAATGCCTTTGACAGTGTTGCAGCAACTCCTGATTGATCATCGTCTCCCTTCAGTCCATTCAATATGTTCCCCTTTGACTTTCAGACATGGTCATTTGATTGAAGCACACATGATGTCTGGCTCATTTGTGAATGTGACATTAACATAGCACAGTGCCATATAGCAACATGTCGACTGCAATATCTGTTCAGTGCTGGCAATCACATTACATTGCGTGCTTTTCTTTCTGCAATAAAAGGCAAGACACAATAAGCTCTTAATGAAGTAGCAATGCGCTAAAAGGAAAGTCCAGCCAGAGATGCTGTAACAATTCAAATATATGTAAAATGAGTGAACAAGAAAGAAAGCAAGCTAACAACCTTTGTATGCCCTGTGCACGAAATGATTTGACAGTAGCATTGTAACACAAGCTGTCTGGGATCTCCAAAGTGCAGTAAAATGCTGAAGTGTATTATGAGTTAGTCTGAGATCAGCCATGATGATGTGGTGAGGCTGGTGTTTTGTTGATACCAACTTCCATGGACAATTGTTGAAAGTGGTCACTGTTCAAAGTGCATGCATTGAGATGTTGGTGAATGAACCTTTTTAAGGTGGAGGCCAAGAGCAGCAACTGATTAGTGGCATACACCAGATGACCACTCTATCTTTCTGGTTAAGAATTGAAACTGTCTAGTTTCTCTCCAGTGCATGAAAGCATTCTGAACTTTCCAAAAATAGGGTGAGATTAGCTAATAATGAAATACAAATAAAAAATAAATAAGGTGTTTTCTGTTGAGAGTTTCGTGTAGCTGTTTAAACCTTGAGGGCGAAATTTGTTTTTTTTTTCTTCTAAACGTCAAGAATTTAATACTTTTATTCTGTGTTCTCTAACATTTCTTACCTTGTTCAAGTCGCTCTGGGAAAATTCCCCCATGATGTCAGTTTGAGATATCTAGAAACCAATTACATTAGATAAACCTGAATCAATATTAAAAAACATCCGAGCAAAATACTGCTAAAAAGTATTGATACACTCTAGAGTATTTTGAAAAGATTTCTAAAGCACGTGATTTTGGTTCTTAAAAGTACTCTGGCAACAAGATTGTTTTATTTTAAAAGTCTGGATGTATTTGGTTTGAAACGCACACAGAAAATTCTGGTCCACCGGGTGAGAGAGATAGTTGTTACCCTTTTTGAGTCCAGTATGACATCTTTGGAATGAACATCCAATTAATTAGGGTTTATCTAAGACCTGTAGCTTTTCGAACCCTAAGATGTACTGTACGAAGTAGTCCAGAATTCTTTTTTTTTTATCAGAACAGATTTGTGATTTCATTATAAAAATAGGAGGAATACATCTGAACCCTTTCTCGTTCAGGAGAAAAGTATTTAATTAAGATTGCAAACTTGCAGTTGCTGATGGTGGAGAAGAGAAGACAGAGGAATGTGTGTTTGAGCACGTCAGGTAGAAAGATAGATTTTTAAACCAGTAAAGTGCAGAATGGGTAGTCAGTTAAGTTACTGTGTGAAAATGATGAAATTTTAATAATTTCTTTTCAGCAAAGTCCAGTTCTGTAGCATTTTATGAAGGAGTTGATATTTGTACGTGCTTAATTCAAGTTCTGGCAGTGGAAGGAAGATATGAAAGCAGAGATTGATTGATTGAAATTTTGCTTGTTGAAATCAAGTTATTTTAGAATGGAGTGGATGCAAGGAAAAAGTTGTTTTTAATGTTGAATTAGCTAGGTTATGCACTTCTCATGCTACTTAAGATTTTGAACTCAGTTGCTAAATGAGATTTGAAATGGATGACTAGTTTGGCTTGAGGGAGCTTTGGATTATCTAGGTCTGAGTATTCAAGAGATATTAACCTTTGGTCAGAGGATGAAGCAGCAAAGCATAACTGGGTTCTGTCAATATGTACAAAAACAAAACTTGTCGGTGCAACTCAGCAGGTCTGGCAGCATTTGTGTGAGGGTAAGCAGAGTTACATTTCGAGTAAGGTAGCATGTAGATGATTGAGTGCAGTATGTACCAAGAAAGGGACATTGAGTTATGTTGGATGTGACTATGAAAGCAAGGAATGGACAACAAAGGATTGATTTTGGGTGATCACTCTACATGAGACTAAGGACAAGCAGGGTGATATATCCTGGTGAAGTGTACAGAATCAGAAGTCCCACGACACCAGGTTATAGACCAACAGGTTTGCTTGAAATATCAAGCTTTTAGAGCGCTACTCCTTTGTCAGATGAAGTAAAATGTACAGAGGATACTATTTGTGAACTTAGTTAAGTTATGAACTACAGATGTAAAGAAGACAAAATTTAAGATTTTCTAAACTCTTAACAATAAACAGTAATGTCTATAATTCTGAACATGTTGAAGCATTAATTTTCCCTGCAAATATATTGGGATGGTGTACTAATGATAAATTGCAAGAAAGCATTTGCAAAGGTATTTTCACACATTAAAATTTCACAAAATTTCAAGATATTCAGAGTTGGAAATGCACAGAAGTTTCTTGTACACCCTAATGTTCATTTTTGTTTCATTTTGTTACAGCTGTTCATGTGTTTTATGTGGATCATTCTTCAAGTGATAATAATTTTTATGTATTCTGATCTTCCATTGGTTACCAAAAATAATTCTCAAAGAACAGTCATTTCAGCTGAGGAGGAAGAACCTTTGGTTCATGATGATGTGAACTATAAAGCTGCTGAGAACAATCAGTATGGTAGCATTATTGCACATGAAAACTTAGTTCAACCAACTAATGAAATGGATGGTGAAAATAGCAGAGTGGATGAGTATCAATATATCCCTAATGGACACATTGATGAAGAATACAAAATGAATGATAATCCTTTCCATAATTTTAGTGCCACGAAAGGTGGGTATTCACAAATTGGTTCTTATGAACTACTTGTAAGGTTCTACACATTTTTGGTATTGTTTATCCTTTTTATTCATGGAAACTGGATTTATCACCATATTTAACAAAACCTAAACATCTTTTACTAATTGCGCACAATTTATTTCAAAATGGTTTGAACAATGGTCTGTGCATTCTGCTTATGGGCTGTCATTTTTCTTAAAAAAAGAAAATACATTAGTTTGAAACCTGATGAAAATCTAAGACAAACTTCTTCCAGCTCTTGGGTGGCAGGAAAATAATGGGGAGAATGGCTCACTATACATTTGTCACCATTGGGGTTCTGAAATTCCTGTGAAAATCCAGGACTAAATGTCTGACCTCATTCTAAATATTATGTCCTAACTGAAAAGTGCATAATTTCTGCTTATATTATTTTTTCCCCTCTCCTTTTCTCCCTTCCACTTATTATTTGTCCTCAATACCATGCAAATTCTGTGGTACCCAAATGATTTATTTTTGCAGTGCTGTAATGTCTCAGTTGAGAACACATTCTCATATTACTGTATAATGAGTGTCTGCTTAAAGTGAATGGAAAAAATGATCACATTTTTTGTTCTGTTGTTCTGGATGTGTTTACACTTGCAAAAGGGGTATGGTACTTTCCCAAATCTTGGTTTGCTGAAATTTCTGTTGCAGTAGAGACGTGTTTATTGGACCTAGGTTTAGAGTTTATGTTTAGCTTCTATCTTGTCTTGTGTAGCTCAGTACTACTGTTGTGGACCAGACCAGACCACCACAAAATACTTAAAGGTGGTAGCCTAGACCCTGACTTTTTCTTATTTTAAACGCAAATGTAATGTGGAGTGTTCCAGATGCAACGTGACTGGTGAAACTACTTGACGTCAAGCAAAACTCAATTTATTCAAACACTGCAGTTAAAATACAACAAAAGAAAGGATAATTTAGAGTAACTTAACTCTATTGGAAATCTTAACAGAATAATAGACATAGTAGATTAGATTAGATTCCTACAGTATGGAAACAGGTCCTTTGGCCCAACAAGTCCACACCGACCTTCCGAAGAGTAACCTGCCCAGACCCAACTCCCTCTGACTAATGCACCGAACACTATGGACAAGTTAGCACGGCCAATTCACCTAACCTGTACATCTTTGGATTGTGGGAGGAAACCGGAGCACCTGGAGGAATCCCACACAGACACTGCGAGAATATCCAAGCTCCACACAGACAGTTGCCCGAGACTGGAATTGAACCCTGGTCCCTGGAGCTGTGAGGCAGCAGTGCCAACCACTGAGTCACCGTGCCACCCCTAAGAAAGTGGTAGGAGCGAGCACAGCAATTTCACCCGTTCCTGGGTGGTAACTATTACAAATTTTGTAATATTCCATAAACACACCCCTTGGCAAAAAGGCAAATTCAGAAAATAGATTTTTTCATATGTAACACCCACAATAGGAAGAGAAACCCAGCTTCTAGCTGTAACCAAGGTTGGGGGGTGGCGGGGGAACATCTACTTCAAGACTCCAGCAGCTGCAGCTGAGTCTAAAAGCTTAAAATCCGAAAAGTTCTGGTCTGAAAGCTGGCCACACCCATCCAAGCTGCTTCTATTGTTAAACTTTTTAAAATAAAATACAAGGCCTCACAAGCTGCTTACATTACCACAGATTAAATGAGAATGCCATGCAATCTCGAAAGAAACCAGGGCACAATACACCTCTTAAAGCCACAGCATTGTCATATTACTCTAAACACGTAATAGAATTTCTTTTATTTTCAAATAAAAGGTAAAGTAACCACAAGATACTTGTTTCAAAGTTATGCAATTTCGAAAATATTGGGTTTTAATTGCAGAGAAGGTAAGAAGCATTTCAACCTTTGGTGCGGACGCAATACTTAACTGTGAGTAATGAATGAATATAAACAGTTCACTGAGAAATCTGAGACTTTTCGGAAAATTACAAAACACTTTAGCATTGTATTTTGGTTGTTTTAATTCAGATTCAGTTAGCATATCAGCACAATGATTTTCTCATTTGTTCACATTTGTGTCTTGGTTTTACTGTGATATTTTTGGTCTAACTTAATAAAGTGCATTATTCTGTTAATATCATCATGCCTTTTGTAATTTTAAAGACAGGAAATATAATTGAATTCATGTGCAGATGTCAATAAGGAAATTAAATGAAAAACAAAATTATCTTTATTAGTTGAATCAAAAGTCATTTTTCCAGGCAGTCAAATGACAAGTAAACATGGTATTTAGGACTTCTTTTCTATGTCATTTTTTGAGGGGAAAAAGAATTATAGGTTGCCACTTTAGAAGTAGGATTTTCATCAGCATAACCTTTTGCTCTGAAATTTCTAGTTTCAAAGGAAATAACAAAATACTTCAATACTTCTCTGGTGTGCAGAGAAAATATAGGCACTTCTTTTGTATTATAAGATTTATCTAGTACAGCTAATAAAACAACTTGCATATCAAGGAACTTTTGCCAAAGAGAACTCTTTGAAACTAAGCAAATGAGAGACAGAAAGCTTTTGTTATAATTTGAAGGCAAGATGAGGTTTTTGCATTTTAGAAGGCTTAATTTTCAAGTAAGTTGCCACAGTACACAGTATGCTATGAATGAATAAGAATACTATTTAGTGTAGTATACGTCATTTAAAGCTTCCTTTTTCACTCTTTTGCTTTCCAGTTTATTTAGGTCTGGTCTTTATTTCTTGGTCTTTTAGTATTGAGAAAGAGTTATATTTAAATTTTTTTGGTCGCCTAACTGAGCTAGGTATATTGAAAAATAATTAATTTGGTTCTCAACATTTGTAATTTGGTTATTAGATTATTGTTTTGGGAATTCTTTGCTGAATCTGCACATATGTCTATGAAAAACTAAACTTTTGTGAAGAGATTTCGGGGCAATAAAATGATGTCAATCCAATTAGTCTTAAAGGGATATAAATCAAAAATGTATTTTTATTTCCAGATAAACTACTTTAGCTGTTTGCAAATGTTTGCCTTCACTCTGATTAATATTAAAAATGAGAAATCTATTTTTATGTATTAAGCATCTCAGCTGGCTGTAGCCAGACTTTATTAAAGATAAAGATTTTCAGTTTCCCTAACATCCATTAAGAATATGGAAAAAGTTACGTTACTATCCTAGAATGTTATTGGATAAGCTAAAGCATGTTTTGGTGCAGGAAAGAAGTCTTCAGACTTAACGATGCTTAATTGCACTTGTTTTATTCTTTGTAGTCATTTGTTATATTCTGTTGTCCTTGGGATCCTGTTGGCAGTCTGTGTGCCACCTTGTGGCAAAACTTTTCTAACTGTGGTGAGAAATCTCCCCGTTTTGAATAAATAAATGATGGACATTAATAGCAAATTTATTTCAATTTTTAAAAATTTTCTACAAAATAAAGCTGGCATATTTTGGTTATCACATACCTTTTTCCTTTTTTAAAAAATGTTATCATTTAAAGTCAATTCTTAGGATTTTTACTTTAAGATTTTCACCTTATCAAATTAATATAAAATTACTCAGTCATCTTATGCATATAAATGAACATTGCTGTCACCAGACCAGCCGGAGAAAATAACAGATGTGATTCAGTAATTGACTTTTTAATTCTGTCCTTATAAAATCAAGTCACATGACATTGTATTATGCAGCTTCAATGTTCTGAAATACTGCCTGAATAAAATAGAATATATTTAAAAAGACATTTCTTTAGGAGAAAGCATTATTGACTCTTTTCTTGGCTACAAAATCATAGAGTGAAAGCTATATTTTTTAATTCACTTGAGACTGGGTGTCGCTGGCTGACTGGCCAGCACTTGTAGTCTATCTCCTTAGTTGCGCTTGATAAGGTGGTGGTAAGCTGCCTTCTTGAACTGCAGCAATCCATGTGCTGTAAGTAGAAGTCCATGTACTGTCGGCACTGCTTTTTATACTTTATTTGTTGGATTTGATAAAACTCTGAATTCAATTATAAAATGTATTTGAAAAACTAGTTGAAGATAATTCCCATCTTCACTGCCTGAGCAGTAATTTGGCAAAGTCCATTTTGTTATGGAACTCATTGAATCTTTCACTTATTTTCACCAATAAGTTCAAATTTTAAAAAAAACTCCATTATTTCTTGTAGTATATAATTTGTTTTAAACGTAATTTATAATTAGTTTGGTGTTTCCATTTCAGAGTACCTGCGAGAGGAAGTTGTGGTTGTTCTTACTGCACAATTCATTACACTATTCAATCAAACTGCTTTAGAGGTATGTAAGCAGATTTAACTCGCGCACCTTGAATTAGATACAACCAGTTTGGTAAGTTAAATGGCAAATGTCACATTAAAAGCTCTGCTTAGCATTGATGGATTATTCTAGACATTTCTATATTGGTTGCTTTCGAAAGTAGATGTAGCTCAATGATTGATAGTAAAGATGTTGCTGAATTGAATTTAATTCTCTGCACTTGTATTTATTAGCTACATGGTCAATTTTAATTCCATAAAGCAATTTGATATGCGAGTCAATAGCTTTTATTTTGTCTATTCCTATAGAGTTTTGTTTCTACTGGTATTACATTAGAGTATTCTTGCAAAAGGCAGTGTATACTTCTATTTGAAGACACTTGCCCTGTCCTGGAAATTAATTTCAAGCATTCTGCGTGCATTGCAAAAATAAACCTAGCTTGTTTCTATAGAAGAAAACATGCATTTAGTACAGCTGTGAGATTTTTATCACTATATTTTAGATATGGTTTTGCAAGTGCTGTTCTAACCTTGCACCATATAAAAATCCATTTATGTCAGTTAAATAATGTACTGTGCTCCTTCTGGACATCAATATGATATTTTAAGCAGGAGACCTGTCTGTCTTGGGTAACAGATGAGAGAAATCATAACTTTTGTTGCTTTGAGATTATGTGTGAATGATCCCAAATTAATAATATAAAAATAGGTTTTAATTCCGGAAACAAAATTCTTCAAGCGGTTTATCCACCTTGGTAAACTCTGAGGTTATTATCTCACCACTTCAATTGGATTGTTGTTTCTTATTTTCCCATGTTGGTGTTTTTTTTGCTATGCTTTTGAGCTTTTGTGTTATCATTGGCTCACAATATACTTAGAGACTACCATTATATGATACTGAATGGCTAATTTACTGCAATGTTGCCCAAAACATTTTTAAGTACTACATTAACAATTATAATAAAATGCTTCCAATCCCTATATTGTAACGAAGGGTGTCATTTTATGTATTTGGGTGTAGGTCTAGTTTTTATGAAGGGCTTGAAAAGAGCAGCTTTTCCAGAACTATGATTTTGAAATAGTAGGTGCCTCAAGATGGGTTAATAGAAGTTTGTTTATATCGTGGATCTGTATGATGGAGAGAAATCCATTACATTTGCAGAGTTGAAGATGAGACTTTTTTTGTAGTTAGTACACAAGTTTTCAGCAGTTTCAAGGAGATCTGACTGCAGTCAGAAGCAAATATAGTTTCTCTTGCAACAAGATTAGATTTGATTCCCCACAATGTGGAAACAGGCCCTTTGGCCCAACAAGTCCACACCGATCCTCCGAAGAGTAACCCACCCAGACCCATTTTCCTCTGACTATGGGCAATTTTAGCATGGCCAATTCACCTGACCTGCATATCTTTGGATTGTGGGAGGAAACCAGAGCGCCCGGAGGAAACCCACGCAGACACTGGGAGAATGTGCAAACTCCACACAGACAGTCACCTGAGACTGGAATCGAACCCAGGTCTCTGGTGCTATGAGGCTACAGTACTAACCACTGAGCCACCATCCAGCCCTAATGATTGTTCAGAATAGGTCAAGAAATAACATTACTTCAGTTGAAAGTGTACAGTTTGTGAAGTTTCCAGACCAGAAGTATTTGGATAGAATTTTGCATATTATTAAAAGACTGAGAAAGTCTCAGTGCTCACAATCAGGCAGCTAAAGGAAACATGAGGACTGCAGATGCTGGAGATCAGAGCTTCAAAATGTGTTGCTGGAAAAGCACAGGAGGTCAGGCAGCATCCAAGGAGCAGGAGATTTGACATTTCGGGCATAAGCCCTTCAGGAATGAGGAAGGTGTGCCAAGCAAGCCAAGATAAAAGGTAGGAGGAGGGACTTGGGGAGGGGTGTTGGGAATGCAATAGGTGGAAGGAGGTTAAGGTGAGGGTGATAGGCTGGAGAGTGGGTGGGGGCGAAGAGGTCAGGAGGAAGATTGCAGGTCAAGAAGGTGGTGCTGTCAGAGGGTTGGCACTGAGACAAGGTGGGGGGAGGGGAAATGAGGAAGCTGGAGAAATCGAGTTCATCCCTTGTGGTTGGAGTGTTCCTAGGCGGAAGATGAGGCGCTCTTCCTCTAGGCGTCGTGTTGCCATGGTCTGG
>NC_057722.1:43965454-43979621 GCF_004010195.1 Chiloscyllium plagiosum | reverse complement strand
AATCTTCTTCCCGACCTCTCCGCCCCCACCCCCTCTCCGGCCTATCACCCTCTCCTTACCTCCTTCCACCTATCGCATTCCCAACGCCCCTTCCTACCTTTTATCTTAGCCTGCTTGGCACACCTTCCTCATTCCTGAAACGTCGATTCTCCTGCTCCTTGGATGCTGCCTGACCTGCTGCGCTTTTCCAGCAACACATTTTTCAGCTAAAGGCCTGATAACTCTCAGGGCCGGAACTGAGAAGAATTGGTTAAGTCAAACTGATAGATTTAAAAGGAAAGGAAACTCTTTGGATTTTTGAAAATATGTAATATGATAGTGTTGCAAGTAGATGAGATTTTGTCTTGAGTTTCGAAATCTTTCAAGTGATGTTCTATGTAAATAGCTTAATTTTATTTATATTTCTGTTGTGTAATAAACTTCTATCTTAAGCACATAGTTTTAAAACTAAATTGACGGTCTATGTTTCAGTGAAAGACTGCCTGGTTAAATTAAAAGAAAATATGACCTATTAGGCCAAATTTAATTCTGGAGTCTGACGTAGTATCAGTTGGGATCCTAACAATAACACAATTCTTCAGAACTTTTCGGGACAACTGTTTTGAAGTTTTATGTATCTCTGCTTACTTGTGGAGCAAAACACGTTGAAGATGTTTAACCTAACATGCTGAATTTTAATTTCAGACAATGGTTACTCCTATTACACAGAAGTATTTCCAATTTGGTGAATTGGAGAACAGCTTGATGTACTGTATATGTGGAGTAGAAGTAAGTAATAATTCATGTCATGATGAAGTATGGTGCACTTTGCCTTTATTAATCAATCATTTATAGTAATTCTGACAGTATATTTTGGGTGGTCCGACTGTATCGAAGCATAAAATAATTCCTTGGAAAAGAAGGCCTGCTAGCATCGATAACTCTATCAAACAGAACATTTGTTAAATCTACTTGGAATTGATTTAAGTATGTAAATGAGAATGTTACCTTCTTAAATTGGAATTTGCACTCAATGCAATCTTTATTGTAATTAAATTCTTCATTACTTAGAACTTTATCTGACTCTCACATTCCAAACACTGGAATTAAACACATGAATTGAAAGACTGAAATACTTGTCATGAGTAATAATAATGTAATTTTTATTTTATAATTTTAATTTTTTAAGATTAAACATTATCCAGTAATTCATCATAACAGCAAACTGGAATTTAAAAAAAAATTGGATTATGACATCTGGATTAAACAACTTTGAGTTAAGATTATAATTCTATATAGTCATTGGTGGCAGTAGTTACATTCTTTGTGGATAGTGTCTGAACTTGAGCTAATTTACATTATCATACACTCATTGTATGGAATTCTACAAGCTGCTTTACTTAAATGTTGGTAAAAGAAACAAAACTCCAATCTAAGTACAGCTATTATCTAATTATGACATTTAATGTTAGACCAGATGAGCATTGTAGAATTATTTTCTGGCATTATATTCTAACTTTTGTATTTTACAGGTGATAGTTGGATTCTTTCTTGTGAGGTGGTTAAGCACGAAGTTTGCTGATCGAGTAATCCTGGCAGTGGGTCTTCTTATATGTAATATTTCTTGTGTTTGGTGTTTAATTTTCCTGGCAAATCCAAAAGGTAAGAGTTTTGTTGCATTTACTTCTTTTTCTTACTTTCCCTTAGGTTTAAAATAAAACATTCCTCATGCAAATTTAAGTTCTGGTATAGAAAGATTTAATTTCTCGAAGATGCCCGCTACTCCTCCAAGTTGTTTGTCAGTATACTTATTGAGTGATTGATATTTAGAATCAATAGTATTTACATATCAATTAATTAATTTTGCATAGCCCTTACAATTGAAGTGAATTCAAACAAGATGAAATGTGTGCTTCTGTTCTGCATGATGTTAAACAGGTAGGTCACAGAATAAACTTCAGTGATGAATCCAATGATTTTGCATGTACTGTACAATTTTTAAAATAATAAAAAAAGTCAAAACATTTTTACTTGTTTTGATTTTAAACATCCATGATGAGTCCATATAGGTGTTAAGTGTAATGGTAAACTTAAAACACAGTTATATATTATGACTGTGTATTTAAATTCACATGATCTTGATGTGGATGTTGAGACTCTGCTCCACATTTTGAAGGGCTTTTGCCCAAAACATCAATTCTCCTGCTCCTCGGATGCTGCCTGACCTACTGTGCTTTTCCAGCACCATACTCTCGACTTCAGATTTCCAGTGCACTGCAACTCCATTGTAGAAACAAATTCTTCCTTGGAAGATGATCAGGGTCATCAAACATTGATTCCCACTTGCTGAATCTTTGGCGGTGCAGCTCCAGGACCATTGCTTTACTTTTTAAAAAACAAAATTGGCCATGGCATGTAGCTGTCACTGGCTGGATGAGTATTTGTTTCCAGTCCCTAATTGCCCCAATCTGAGTGCCATGCTTGAACATTTTAAGAGTCACCCACATTTCTGTGGGCCTGGAATCACAAAGGCACAATACATTTATTTCTCTAAAGAACATTGATGAACGGGAGAGAATTTTATGACAATCAACACTGGTTATATGGTTGACATTAAGCTCGATTTAAACTTGTTTTCATTGAATTCACATTTCTGCCATTGTTGGATTTGAAATCTTATCCCCAGAGCATTAGCTTATCCTCTGGGTTGTTAATCCAGTGATAGTACTAGTGCACCACTTCATAAAATTTCAGGATAAATAGCCACCATTCCAGCTGCTCCTATACTATTTATATGGTACCACTAATTCAAATAAATTGCACTTTATTGGAATCCATTATGTGTAAATGTTTTTTACTTGTTTTAGAAGTATGAACCTGTTGTCTTTTGTCTCTTTGCAGGGAGTTTTGCCATGTTGCTAACAGAGTTTGTGGTAGGTGTGTTTCTCCAAATTCTGGGGTTGCCATTTGTTGCAGTTTCTCAAGTGTCTTTGTTTTCAAAAGTTACAGCAGAGAAAACACAAGGTCAGTGGGTGTGGTTTCTCTTCCCCACTCCCAGTTTTTATGATGAGTGCTTATGTTGGCATTTGGTTTTATTGTATCCTAACACCCACAAAGCATGGCACACCATTTTTAGCATAACTAATTTGTTGTAGCTTGCAGGTTCGGGAATTATGTTTTGTGTCTTTTGATGAAAGTTCACTATTATTATCACCATTTCGAATGTTGAGTTCTAACATGGACAGATCTATGTATTGCTTTAAGTTTAATTTGTATTTTGATATGGTCTGCGTAAGGGGAATTATAGTGTGACTTTCATTTTTAAATTTGTGTTAACTGGTGCAGAGGTGGTTAAAGTTTGTTGATGCTCATATTTTCAATGATGTTATTCCTCATGCGGTGAAGTGCTGGAAATGAAGTTCCACTATTCCCTGAAAGGTCATAGTAGTTCAGGATTTTAATGAAGTGTGCAAAAGTCACCCAATTTACCTGCCTTGTTAGACCCAGCTTGACAGTAAAACAAAAGACCAGGTTTCTGTACTTAAGAAGTTCTATTTGATACAAGTAATTAGATTTTAGCTGCAGGTAAAGACCTAAGAATGGTTGATATATAACTCTTAGTTAGAACCCTAACTCCTATAAGATCATAAAATTTAGGAGTTGAGTGAGGCCATTTGGTCCATCAGGTCTGCTTCACCATTTGATCATGACTGACATGTTTCTCAACCCCATTCTCCTGCCTTCTCCCTGTAACTTTTGATCGTCTTACCAATCAAGAATCTATCTGTCTCTGCCTTAAGTATACTCAATGATGTGACCTCTGCAACAATGAACTCCACAGATTCACCATCCTCTGGTTGAAGAAATTCCTCCTCATCCCAGTTCTAAAGTGTCGTCCCTTCATTGAGGCTGTGCTGTTGGGTCTCATACTAGTGGAAACATCTTATCCACATCCACACTATTCAGGTCGATCAGTATTCTGTAAGTTTCAATCAGATCACCCCTCGTCCTAAACTCCACCAAATATAGATCCAGAGTCCTGAACCACTCCACATCCTCAGGATCATCCTTGTAAATCTTCTCTGGAGCCACACCAAAGCCAGAACATCCATCTTTAGATATGGGGCCCAAAACTGCTCACACTATTCCAAATAAAGTTCCTCTAGCAGACAAAATGAATTATTATTGTGTTTGGAGTGAAAAATTGGAAAAGCAATTCAATGGTCCCTGTTTACAGGATTTAAAAGGATGATTTGTTCTGTTTACCGAGATTTGCAGATTTTCAACCTTGCTTCAGGTACTTTCACTTCCCTTGCAGGAGGTTTGGAGCAACTAGTTCACAAATTATGAAGTTTTTGACCTATTGGTTAAAAGCCCAGCAATGTTGGAGAGAAAATAAACTGGCTTGCTTTAGGTATGTTTCTGTGCGGCGATAGAGAGAAAGCATCTTCCCTTTCATGGCTTCAAGCCAGATTGTTCACGTCCATGGAACTGTTCAGCTGCTGAGGAGTCAATCACAAGGTTATTGATAGATAAAAGGCTATTGATTAGTCTTCAATAGATGGTCAGCACTCCACAGAGCTGTTAGCCACTTGTTGCTGGCCAAGTCTCACTTTATGGAGCAAGTGAGGACTGTAGATGCTAGAGATCAGAGTTGAGAGTGGGTGTTGGAAAAGCACAGCAGGTTAGGCAGCATCGGAGGAGCAGGAGAATCGATGTTTCGGGCAAGAGCCGAATGAGGCTTGTGAGCCGAGGGGGTGGAGAGATAAATGGGAAGGGGGTGGGCTGGGGGGGTAAGGTAGTGCACACTCCTTGATGTCAGTTTGTTTGCAATTAACCTAACTTGACGAATTGACAAGGAGCAGTGTGAACAACACCTAAAATGTGTTAGTTACCTGATTTCGAGATGTGTAGCAAACCCTTTCATAATGTTTGGTTCTTAAAGCAATCCTTTTCCCGTTCAGTACACAACCAAAAGTCCAGAAAGAAATGTAGAAAAATATGGTTTTTACAGTGAAGATTTACTGTGTTGGAGTAGAGTTTGAAGTAAGCAGTTCAGTGCATTAGAAACAAAGGTAAAAGAGAAAAAAGAACTGTTGCTACCTAGTGACATGAATCCAATTTAGTCATAGAGCTGTACAGTATGGAAACAGACCCTTCGGTCTAACGCGCCCATGCCGACCAGTCATTCTAAATTAATCTAGTCCCATTTGCTAGCATTTGGCCCATACATGCACCACCCTCTGTGTGAAGAAGTTGCCACTTAGGTGCCTTTTAAATCTTTCCCCTCTCACCTTAAACATATGCCCTCTAGATTTGGGCTTCCCTACCCTGGGGGAGAGACCTTGGCTGTTCACCCTATCCATGCCCCACATGATTTTATAAACTTCTGTAAGGTCACCCCTCAATCTCTGATGCTCCAGGGAAAATAGACCCAGCCTATTCAGTCTTTCCCTATAGCTCAAATCCTCCAGCCCTGGCAACATCCTTGTAAATCTTTTCTGAACTCTTAAGCTTCATAACATCCTTCCCTTAGGAGGGAGACCAGAATTGCACACAGTATTCCCAAACTGTCCTAAACAACTGCAACATGACCCCCTAACTCCAATACTCAATGCACTGACCAATAAAGGCAAACATAGCACACACCACCTTAACTATCCTATCTACCTGTGCCTCCACTTTCAAGGAGCTATGAACCTGCACTCCAAGGTCTCAGCAACACTTTTCAGGATCTTGCCATTAAGTGTATGTGCCCTGCCCTGACTGCCGTTCCAAAATGCAGCATTTCACAATTATCTAAATTTAAACTCGCTCTGCCACTCCTTGCTTCATTGGCACATCTGATCAAGGTCCTTTTTTTACTCTAAGGTAACATTCTTTGCTGTCCACGACACCACCAATTTTGGTGTCATCTGCAAACTTACTAACCATACCTCCTGTGTTCACATCCAAATTATTTATATAAATGATGAAAAGCAGTGGACCTGCATCAATCCTTGCAGCACACCGCTGGTCACAGGCCTCCAGGCTGAAAAGCAACCCTCCATCACCACCCTCTGTCTCCTACTTTTGAGCCAGTTATGTATCCAAATGGCTAGTTCTCCCTTGAGTCTATGTGATCTAACCTTGTGAACCATTCTACCATGAGGACCCTATCGAATGCCTTGTTGAAATCTATATTGACCATGTCCACCTCTCTACCTTCTTTAATCCTCTTCTTTATTTCCTCAAAAAACTCAATCATGTTTGTGCATGGGCAATCATGTCTCACTATCGTCGAAAGTCAGAACCAGCCAGAATGAAAAGTTGATGTTAATATACCAGTCTTCAAAACCAGGCTGGGAAAAATGTTTTGAGTAGCTTAAAAAAACTCCAGAAGCAGTAAATTGCTGGAAGCTAGGTATGGGAAACTCGTATGTTTTCCCTACAACTGTTTAGAAGATCCAAAAGAAGGATACTTCAGAAACCATCTAAAGCCGTAACAACTAATCAAGATATTTTAAAGTGGAGACATAGCAGTAGCCATTACTGAGATTTAAGTAAGAGAAATTTAAGGTTGTTCTTGAGGGTAAAGGAATTGTAGCTTTTCTTCTGGTATTTGTATTAAGGCCATTACAAATATTTCTTCTATGATGTAATTTAATTTTATCTTTTCTGTGTAGTGAACTTTGATTTTTTTTTTGCTAAAAGTAAATAGAGAGCCTCTTAATACGTTCAATGACTGACAACTATTTTATGCAAGGCAACTCTCACTTCACGATCTGACTTTCCCAGTATTACCATCAGCTGGGATCATGATTTTATCACCAATTATTCCAAAAGTCCTTTTAACATTATTAGCACCACATTTTAAGAATTTGTGTTTAATAATGCAATTTTGAACTTGTAAACCGTGGTGTTGTTTCACTAATTAGACGAAGGAAAGCCACTTACATCATCCATGTGCAAAGTAATGTCATCAGCAGTAGGGCTTCTTGTGGCATCATTTCATTCCCAACTCTTATCTATAAATAAAGTAGCCCATGGTAGAGGATTGTAGGACCAGACTGATCATGCTTGGCTTGTTCTGACATAGCCACTAATATTTAAAACAGCTACAACGAAACAATTAGTTACATAGCTGACAAAATAGTTTTCTACCACAGGATTCTGGATGTTAACTGTCAATAGTTTGAGGAAGGGAAGTCTTTTTTTGTATCATTCTGTCATGCAGTCCTTTGATATTGATATTGTGCTTAAGTCTTCATTATCAAGGTGAACCAGAAGCAGGAGGAAGGGAAAATGATGAGGGGAAGATGGTGTTTCAGTCTTGACAACCCTCAGAAGAGTTCTCCTTAAGGAAGCAGCAGTTTAGTCAGGAAATGTGGAAGGATCTATTTATCTAGTTTGCATCTTCACAAATGCAAACTAGATATTTCTTGACATTAAACTTCAATAAAAGTAGTTTTGTTGCATGAAACAGCATGCCAGGTTGGATAATTTGTGCAAATTTATTTATTCCCACTGGGCTTATTCCTAGTGCTTGTAAACTGTTCTTAAACGGATCCTAGTAGTTGTAACAGGGGGATACCTGAGGTCTTCTGAAATTTGAATCTGCAGGCCCAGGGTAATTAATTTGCCAGTTGGTATTTCCCTATTATTACACTCCACTTTCATGCACACTTTCAACAGACTCCTATAGCATCTTAAGGGTAATAAACTAGGGATCTTCAGGGCCCAGGGAAATACGTAGATATTCTCACTGAGGTTGTTAAACTTCCACAGTACAAGAGTTTTAAGAGCTGTCTTTTTACATGCCTGCACTAAGCAGATACCTAATTGCAGCATGCAATCCAAACATGCTCCTTTTTTGTTACAACCACGTAGCAATTAATATCCAATATGCCACTTTCTTTTTCAAATTGAGTACTATCTTTCTGGCCCATTTATTTCAGTATCTCTGTTGTCTGTTTTAAAGAGCATTCAGTTTTATATTTGAGTCCAGGTCCCCCTTATACCTGATTTGAGGTCTGACGTTTACCTCGTGGTAAGATGTTCCCCATATCTGAGCCGATCCAAGGCTTATAGGCTAGAGAGATATTGCTCGATTGGCTTTGCTAATATAAATTTATAGCAGTGCCAGAACCTGAATTGTTTTTTTTATTCATTCATAGGATGAGGGCGTCAATGGCTAGGCCAGCATTTATTGCCCATCCCTAGTTAAGAATCAACCACATTGCTGTAGGTCTGGAGTCACATGTAGGCCAGACCACATAAGGAAGGTAGTTTCCTTCCCTAAAGGACATGAGTGAACCAGATGGGTTTTTCCCCAACAATTGACCGTGGATTCATGGTCATCATCAGAAACTTAATTCTGGAAATTTATTGAATTTAAATTCCACCATCTGCCGTGGCAGGATTTGAACCTAGGTCCCAGGACATTACCTGGGTCTCTGGATCAACAGTCCTGTGATAATTCCACTTGGCCATTATCCTCTCGTGTTCTGTAGGGCCCATTGGCTTTAAATGTTCTGTCTTTTAGCGCTAACTTTTCTGTACTTTGTGTAAAAACTGGCCCTTGTCAGTAAATTGCAACTAGACCATGTTTTCCCAAACTCTTAAAATGCAGGTTGTAATTTTTAATTATGGTATTTCTAAAATAATGCAAACTTTGTTTGAGAAGGTAGTTTACATTCTTGGCGGAAGTGAGGACTGCAGATGCTGGAGATCAGAGCTTAAAAATTTTGTTGCTGGAAAAGCGCAGCAGGTCAGGCAGCATCACAGGAACAGGAGAATCGGCGCTATCTTGTGCTCCCACGAGAAGGTTGAACAGTTCATCCACTTTACTAACATCTTCCACCCCAACCTCAAATTTACCTGAACCATCTCAGACTCCTCCCTCGCCTTCCTAGACCTCTCCGTTTCTATCTCTGACAACCGACTCAACATGGACGTTTACTATAAACCGACTGACTCCCACAGCTATCTAGAATACACCTCCTCCCACCCTGCCCCCTGTAAAACGCCATCCCATATTCCCAATTCCTTCACCTTCGCCGCATCTGCTCCCAGGAGGACCAATTCCAATACCGAACAACCCAAATGGCCTCCTTCTTCAAAACCGCAATTTCCCCTCAGATGTGGTTGACTATGCTCTCCACCACATCTCCTCCACTTCCCGCCCCTCCAATCGCCACCAGCACAGAACCCCACTGGTCCTCACCTAGCACCCCACCAACCTCCAGATACATCGTATCATCCTTCATCATTTCTGCCATCTCCAAACAGACCCCACCACCAAGGATATATTTCCCTCCCCACCCCTATCAGCGTTCCGGAAAGACCACTCCCTCCGCGACTCCCTCGTCAGATCCACATACCCACCAACCCAACCTCTACTCCCGGCACCTTCCCCTCCAACCGCAAGAAATGCAAAACGTGCGCCCACACCTTCCCCCTCACTTCCCTCCAAGGCCCCAAGGGATCCTTCCATATCCATCAGAAATTCATCTGCACCTGCACACACATCATTTACTGCATCCGCTGCACCCGATGTGGCCTCCTCTACATTTGGGAGACAGGCCACCTACTTGCGGAACATTTCAGAGAACACTTCTGGGACACACGCACCAACCAACCCAATCGTCCCGTGGCTGAACACTTTAACTCCCCCTCTCACTCCGTCAAGGACATGCAGGTCCTTGGCCTCCTCCATCGCCAGACCATGGCAACACGACACCTGGAGGAAAAGCACCTCATCTTCTGCCCAAGAACCCTCCAACCACAAGGGATGAATGCAGATTTCTCCAGCTTTCTCATTTCCCCTCCCCCCACCTTTTCTCAGTCCCAACCCTCAGACTCAGCACCGCCTTCTTGACCTGCAATGATTCTCCTGTTACTTTGATGCTGCCTGACCTGCTGCGCTTTTCCAACAACACATTTTAAGTTTACCTTCCTGTTCTCCATGAATGACTAAATCCCATTGCATCCTTTTCCTTTGCAGGATTCAGTCAAGGATTGCGCCGTTCAATTGGAGGACTTGCCACAATATTGGGGCCCATGTGGGCAGGCGGTTTAACTAATAACCTTTACATAATGTTGGGAGTCATGATGGGTCTTCTGACACTTCTGACTGTAAGTTAAATGGAATTAGGAATAGTTACTGTTTCTTGATGTAATTTCTGGTTTGTAAATTGGAAAATCAGCTGCTAATACAAATTTTCCTTTTACTTTACCAATCTCAATAGTTATGTCAATAAATACAGACCAAAAAAAATACAGCTTTCCACAGTGAAGTCAAATGCTTTGTACATTAAGACTTCACATCCTGCCTCAAATCCATTATATTGCTTTGCACTTTGAAGTGTCAGAGACATTTCAGTTCTGCTGTTGACCACAGAAAAACTGTGCAGTGGGTAGCAGCTGGGAACTTGAAGCCTCAGCTGATGTTTTGTAATTCCCATCTTTGGACGAGGATCACAAGTACAACTTTAGAATCTGTGCTAAACTTCTAAGTTTCAACTAATGAACTTTGGACTTTGCTGCTCTATTGTAGATCAACTGTTTGCTTAGTCATCAGAGAATCCTGTGGATTCATTTCTATCTGTGATATTGCAGACTAGTTAATTTTTTGATAAATAACGTGGGTCAGAGCATAAGTAAACTTTTCTGTTTTAATAATGGATTGAAGAGTGCATAAACTAACTTATTAACATCTGAAGGTTTGTGTTAAAATTTAGAAAGCAATATAACATAGAACAAAGAACATAGAAAAGTACAGCACAGAACAGGCCCTTTGGCCCACGATGTAGTGCAGTGGTTTAATCCTAATGTAAAATATAATAACTTAACCTACGCACCCCTCAACTCACTGCAATCCATGTGCCTGTCCAGCAGTCGCTTAAATGTCCCTAATGACTCTGCTTTCATCACCACCACTGGCAATGCATTCCATGTATTCACAACTCTCTGCAAAAGAACCTACCTCTGACATCTCCTCTATACCTTTCTCCTAATATTTTAAAACTATGACCCCATGTACCAGTCAATCCAGCCCTGGAGAAAAGTCTCTGGCTATTGACTCTATCTATTCCTCTCATTATCTTGTGTACCTCGATCAGGTCTCGTCTCTTCCTCCTCCTCTCCTCTCCAGAGAGAAAAGTCCATGTTTATTCAACCTTTCTTAATAAGCCAAGTCCTCTAGTCCAGGCAGTATCCTGGTAAACCTTCTTTGCATCCTCTCCAAAGCCTCTATATCTTTCCTATAGTATGGCGACCAGAGATGGACACAATATTCTAAGTGTGGTCTCACCAGGAATTTGTAGAGCTTTAGCAAAACTTCGCGGCTCTTAAACTCGATCCCCATGTTAATGAAAGCCAAAATACCATTAGCTTTCTTAACAACCCTGTCCACTTGGGTGACAACTTTGAGGGATCTATGTACTTGCACACCCAGATCCCTCTGTTCCTCCACACTGCCAAGAATCCTGCCTTTAATCCTATATTCGGCATTCGAGTTCGACCTTCCAAAATGCATCACTTCGCATTTATCCAGGCTGAACTCCATCTACCATTTCTCAGCCAAGCTCTGCATCCTGCCTATATTGTGCTGTAGCCTGCAATAGCCTTCGATACTATCGACAACACCTCCAACCTTTGTGTCCTCTGCAAATTTACTAACCAATCCCTCGACCTCCTCATCCAAGTCATTTATAAAAACTACAAAGAGCAAAGGCCCAGGAACAGAGCCCTCTGGGACCCCGCTCATCACTGACCTCCAGGCAGAATACTTTCCATCTACAACTACTCTCTGCTTTCTGTCAGACTATTCAAAAATAGCCTGATATTGTCGTGCTCACAAAAATTATATTTTCCAGCATATGATCAGGACTCCTTCATCAACTATTCCTGAGTATGTTCTGTTCTTTTGGAAGAACAGACTGACTGAAGTGGTGGCACAATATTGAACATTCACTGCCCCTCACTTTACACAGTTTCGTTACCTGCACGTCTACGTCCTCATGAGGTTGACCCCAGATTTCCCTTCACAGCCCCACTGAGTCATGTGGTCCTTCCAATAGGTGGAGAATTTCTATTATAGTGCAATTCATCTTTTTTTGTTGTTCTGTGTGGAATACAAGGTACTGTTAGGAGGGAGTGATCCTGAAAAATTCAAGATTGACTCAGGGCTCCATCAAGACTGGTAACATTAGATTAGACATAGGCAAGGGAACCATCTGTACCTCTAGCCCCTTCCAAAAATACCCTGAAAGCCTTCTCTGCATTTTTCTTGAACAGAACCAGACTGGACTTTGTTCTCACATAGAACATAGAACAATACAGCACAGAACAGGCCCTTCGGCCCACAATGTTGTGCCGAACATTTGTCTGAGCTTAAGCACCCATCCATGTACCTATCCAATTGCCGCTTAAAGGTCAAAGATTCTGACTCTACCACTCCCACAGGCAGCGCATTCCATGCCCCCACCACTCTCTGGGTAAAGAACCCACCCCTGACATCTCCCCTTGTAACACACTGTTGTACCCGGGGAAAAAGTTTCTGACTGTCTACTCTATCTATTCCTCTGATCATCTAATAAACCTCTATCAAGTCACCCCTCATCCTTCGCCGTTCCAATGAGAAAAGGCCTAGCACTCTCAACCTATCCTCGTACGACCTATTCTCCATTCCAGGCAACATCCTGGTAAATCTTCTCTGCACCCTCTCCAAAGCTCCCACATCTTTCCTAAAGTGAGGCGACCAGAAATGCACACAGTACTCCAAATGTGGCCTAAACAAAGTCCTGTACAGTTGCAACATCACTTCACAACTCTTGAATTCAATCCCTCTGCTAATGAACGATAATACTCCATAGGCCTTCTTACAAACTCTATCCACCTGAGTGGCAACCTTCAAAGATCTATGTACATAGACCCCAAGATCCCTCTGTTCCTCCACCTCACTAAGAACCCCACCGTTAACCCTGTATTCCGCATTCTTATTTGTTCTTCCAAAATGGACAACCTCACACTAGGCAGGGTTGAACTCCATCTGCCACTCCTCAGCCCAGCTCTGCATCATATCTAAGTCCCTCTGCAGCCGACAACAGCCCTCCTCACTGTCCACAACTCAACCTATCTTCGTATCATCTGCAAATTTACTGACCCACCCTTCGACTCCCTCATCTAAGTCATTAATAAAAATTACAAACAGCAGAGGACCCAGAACTGATCCCTGCGGAACTCCAATTGTAACTGGGCTCCAGGCTGAGTATTTACCATCTACCACCACTCTCTGCCTACGACCGGTTAGCCAGTTTTCTATCCAATTGGCCAAATTTCCCTCTATCCATGCCTCCTGACTTTCCGCATAAGCCTACCATGGGGAACCTTATCAAATGCCTTACTAAAATCCATGTACACTACATCCACTGCTCTACCCTCATCCACATGCTTGGTCACCTCCTCGAAGAATTCAATAAGACTTGTAAGGCAAGACCTACCCTTCACAAATCCGTGCTGGCTGTCCCTAATCAAGCAGTATCTTTCCAGATACTCATAAATCCTATCCCTCAGTACCCTTTCCATTACTTTGCCTACCACAGAAGTAAGACTAACAGGCCTGTAATTCCCGGGGTTATCCCTATTCCCTTTTTTGAACAGGGGCACAACATTCGCTACTCTCCAGTCCCCTGGTACCACCCCCGTTGACAGTGAACTGTTTGGGCGAACTCACAACACAGAAACAACAAGTGAATTGTTTTAAGTGTGGCCTAGAGAAAGTCTGCAGTAGTGAGTAGAGTGGGTTCTTTCTTGATTATATGTTTTTTGAGATATGTATCTTGATTAAACTTAAAATATAAGCCATAACTATTAATTTAACCTGGGGCAGTGTTTTGTAGACGAATAAGACGGTGTTATTTTCTAGGTCTGTAGATTGTGAAGGAGCAAAAATGGCCTTTAGTAGAGTGATATACGCTTCTTGTCAGATGTGGGAGTTTAAGGAGAGTTTATGGGTTACTGCGGATTATATCTGCAATAAATGCGGTTGGTTGCGAATCCTATCAGATCGAATGGATTGGTTAGAGAGACAGTTAGAGGCAATGAGGAATTTGCAACAGTAATGATATGTGATGGATGGCAGTTAGAGGAAGGGGGGACGTCTCAGATACAGCCACATAGATGGATTAACTCTAGGAAAGGTAAG
>NC_057722.1:43950769-43965414 GCF_004010195.1 Chiloscyllium plagiosum | reverse complement strand
CATAAAATGCCTTTGTGTTATCCTTGATCCTATCCGCCAGAGATTTTTCATGCCCTCTCTTGGCTCTCCTAATCCCTTTCTTCAGGTCCCTTCTGGCTATCCTGTATCCCTCCACTGCTCTGTCTGAACCCTGTTTCCTCAACCTTATGTAAGCCTCTTTCTTCCTCTTTACAAGACATTCAACCTCCCTCGTCAACCAATGTTCCCTCACACGACCATTTCTTTCCTGTCTGACCGGTACATACATATCAAGGACACGTCGTATCTGTTCCTTGAAAAAGTTCCACATTTCCACGACATCCTTCCCCGACAACCTATGCTCCCAACTTATGCTCCTCAGATCCTGTCTTACAGCATCGTAATTACCCTTCCCCCAATTGTAAAACCTACCCTGTTGCACGCCCCTATCTCTCTCCATAACCAAGGTGAAAGTCACAGAATTGTGGTCACCATCACCAAAATGTTCACCCACTAACAAGCCCATCACTTGTCCCGGTTCATTACCGAGTACCAAATCCAAAATGGCGTCCCCTCTGGTCGGACAATCTACATACTGTGTTAGAAAAGCTTCCTGGACACACTGCACAAACACCGCCCCATCCAATCTACTTTATCTACTCACATTGCTCTTTTTGACTCTACTCACTTCATCCAATTAAAAGGTGTGTTATAGGAGCTCATTTGGGTCCCAGCTAGACTTGAGAATTTATTTTTAAGCTGCACGTGCCATTTTGTGAGATTAATGGAAAATGTTTTGCTCTAGTCTTACACCAATCTCCTTCATTGTCCCTATATCTAGCACATTAATGACTGTTTCCTATTCTCATGTTCAACTGGAATATTGAATCAGCATTGTCATTAATTGCAATGCTTCCCTCATCTTCGCATCCATTGACTCAGTTGATACCTATAATAAGTGTGTTCAGACCTCTCTACAGCTATCTTTCTGTAAGGCCTCTTCCATTTCCTGTTTCTTCAGGTTTTTTTTGCATCTTTTCTAATGGTACTACTTTCCATGTTAGTGCTTTTGATATGTCTCCCTTTGTCCTCAAACAAGGGTTCTCCTGTTTGACAAGACTGTTGAACATGTCTGTTCTGTTTCCCAATGCTCTCCTTTCCTCCCAGAATCTAAATTGGGCTCCCATTGTTCTCACCTTCCAACTAACCAGACACCATATTCAATAGATCATCTTCCACCACTTGCAGTGCAGCAGCAGCCACTGTTTCCTTTGCCTTCTTTCCCTTTGTTCTCCTTTCAGCATTCTAAAGGAACCATTCCTTAATCCACTCCTAAATCAACCACAGTAGCTCGTCCCTTGCCCATATCATATTCACAAGCAGGTGTAGAAGTTACAAACTAACTTGCTTTGTCTCCTCCCTTCCTATATTTCAGGACTGCATCTACTCCAGGTGGAACAATGTTTTTCTTTTGTTTGCAATTTGATGTATTGTAGGCACTTTGCATGACAGGGACTCCATTATACTTTTCAGAACATCTCTATTCAGTCTGCAAACATGACCCTTTAAGCTTCCAGTTGCCTGTCATTTTAATTCTCCACGCCAGTCTGTTTCTGACCACTTTTGCTCTTGACCTCCTACACTGCTTCAATGAAGTTCAACGTTCACTTGAGGAACAGGAATTTGACAGCCAACATTTCACTCAACAGTTACAGGTCGGATTTCTGCCCTAGGTTTTTCAGATGGCAGATGTTGATGATTCTGTTGTTCTCAAGTAAACCTTGCCAAGAAGATTCCTCTTTGTTTTTTTTTGTCCTGTTTTTAAGTTTGCGCCACCTCCCTTTGTCATTTAATCATTCTTGTGTTTCATGCTATCATAGGCTTTTTGTTTTCTTTTTATTCCTTCTCCCATCCCTTTCCATTATCTCTGTATGCTTAAAGCCTATTATACTGCTAATTTTTTCCAGTCCAAGAATATTTCCCAGAAATATTAACTCAGCTAGTCACAAAGTAAAGAGAAACGCACTTAGTATTTTCTACTTTTATTTCTGGGAATTAAAATTATTTGATTACTGCTTCCTGCGCTCCCTTAGCTGATCAGGCACCGAATGTAATGTCCATCACAACAAATCATTCAGTCACATACTCCTGACCAAAATGACTGAGTCTTAAAGCCCATAGCTAACAAAGTACATGACAGCATTGGTAGGTGTTCTTAGCCTTTGTGGAGGTAAAAGAACCTTCTTTGTGTTGAGAACACTCTCCGCAGTGGTGTGTGACTCTTTGCTAAATGCCATAGACTCAGAACAGAGATATCCATCAGTTACTTTGGACAATCAGAAGCAGAATTATATTCACCATAGTATGCAATCTCAGGGGAGAAAGTGAGGTCTGCAGATGCTGGAGATCAGAGCTGAAAATGTGTTGCTGGAAAAGCGCAGGTCAGGCAGCATCCAGGAACAGGAGAATCGACGTTTCGGGCATAAGCCCTTCTTCAGGGCTTATGCCCGAATTCCTGAAGAAGGACTCATGCCCGAAATGTCGATTCTCCTGTTCCCTGGATGCTGCCTGACCTGCTGCGCTTTTCCAGCAACACATTTTCAGCTCTGCAATCTCAAGCCTCGCATGTGGAAGAGTATTCCAAAAAAAGATTCATGTTGGTCTCTGTTTCTCCACGAGTGCTGCCAGACTTGCTGATTTTCTCATGTACTTAGTTTTTATTTCAGAACATCAACATCTGCTTTTATGTTAGCGCAGAATACATTTTGGCTGCAGTACTAGGTGTACTTAAGAAGTTGCCAATCTAGTGAAATTAACATGCATGTTAAAACATGGAAACAGCAAAAGAGAACAAGCAATCCCACATCAAAATTCTACAGTTCTACCACATCCTGTTGTGAATAGTGGTTGCCAGTTAGACAATTAATGGAAAGAGGAGGCAATGTGAACATCCCCCAGCTTCAATAATGTGAGAATCCAGAACATGAATTTAAAAAAAAGGCTGAAGCATTTGCAGCTATCTTCAGCCAGAAATGTAAAGTAGTAATCGATCTTGGTGTCCTTCTGAAGTTTCTACCATCGCAGCTATTGTTCTTCAGCCTATTCATACAACATGATGTCAAGACAAACCTAAATACATTGGATACAATAAAGACTCTGAGCTGCACCAATATTAAAAGAGTAGTGCCAAAGGCTTGTGCTGCATGACTAGTGTGGTTCTAGCCAAACTGTACGGCACAGCTACTTCTGAAGAAGTCATACCAGATGCAAAGCGTTAATTCTGTTTGTCTCCATAAATGTTGCCAAACCTGACTTTCTCCAACATTCTTGAGGTTTTCTTTTAAATGCCAAGTTTGACTGAATTGTTAGCCAGCTTTGTGTGTATGGCACTCTTACAATTTACGTAACTATGAACTAAGTTCATCTAACCATATTTTCTATTTTAGATAATGATGGTATTATCATACAGTTATTTGGTTGAAACTCCCCCGACACTGACCTCACCTGTGACAGGGAGAAATGTGGAAGATGATTGCTGAAAGTGCAAAATAAATCCAGAAAAACTGCAAGGTATAGTGACATGAAGCAATTATTGATGATGCAGAAGAATAAAATAAATTAGCTGCAAAGGTAACTTGAGAAATGAGAAACTATAGGAGCAGAGATTATTTTGGCCCATTTGCTATGTCTGAGTTCGAAAACAATGTACAATTATTATCTATGCCTCAGTTATTTATTTCTCTCACCATATGCCTAACTATTTTCGAAGTTAGCCTAAATCATTCTGTGCAATCTATTTGTGTGAAGGTTATGCCTGATCTATCAAAATATCTCACCTCTTCTGAGCTTCATCCCTCATTCTGATTCCTGTAGTCTTTGACTCTTCATGTTTTTCTGATTCTCTGTACCACTAGAACTATGGTAATATCTGACTGACTGAATTAAAGGTGGGAGGTCAACTTATTTCTGAGATTTCACTAGGTGAATTATATATGCTCCAGCAGAACCATTTCTTAAAATGTGCAGATATTTCACCTCACAATCAAGAAACTTTCTAATGTTTTAATAATAACCAAAGTGGAGTTCTTCAATGAGTGATACCGCAAGTGGCTCAGCAATACCATAACAGTTCCAGCTGTTAGACTGAGTTTGTTGCAGTTGGTGAGAGAAAATCTCAGTTGACCTCAGGCTCCTATGACTCCTCATACATGTCTGTCCATGATCCTTGGCAGCATCAGTAGGGGTGAATATGACAGAATTATTGTGGAGACAAATTACTGTCCTCACATTGGTCGTACCCGCCACTGAGTTGTGTGGCACTGTCACAGTGTTAATTAGGAGAGACATCAAGACAGATCTAGCAACTCAAAATTGGGCATACATCAAGTACTGTAGGTCACAAGTAACAGTAGAATTGTATTCCACTATAATCTGCAATCATATGGCCCAGTGCAACCCCTGCACTCTAATATTACCATCAAGCCAGAACACTGAAGAGTGTAGCAGGGTATCCTAGAGCAAAAATGGGGTGTCAACCTGGTGAAACGACAACACTAGAGTACTTCCATACGAATAGTGGAACCATTAGTTAGGGCTAAGTGATCCCACAACTGCGGAATTGGATCTAAGCTCCGCTGTTCTGCTGCGTCCAGCTATGAATGGTAATGGACAATTAAACAAATAACAGGAAGTGCTTGCTGTACCTATATCTGCACCCTTAATGCCGGAGCCACCCATCAGTGAAAAAGACGAGCCTGAGGTATTTGTGTCCATCCTCAGCCATAATTGCTGAATTGATCATTTATCATGGCTTCTTCCTGAGGTTAGCTTATCTTGGAAGACATCCTTTAGTCAATTTGATTCACTCCATTTGATATCAAGAAACTGCACAGGGCACTAGATACTGCAAAGATTATTGATCCTGATAATGCTACTGGAAATTTTTACTTCAAGTCAAGCTCTTCCAGTACAGCTACAACAGTGCCATCTACATGACAGTGTGGATAATTGCTGAGGTATATTCAATCCACAACAAGCTGCCAACAATGCTATCAAAGGAATAGTCTACTCACCAATACTTAGCTTGGGTTCCACTAGGGCCACGAAACCCCTGATGTCATTATAATTATGGTTCAAACACTGACAAAAGAGTTGAACTGCAGGGACAAGGTGACAGTGACTGCCCTCAGTATCAATCATTTCAGCCCCACGGCTTCACTGAAGGAGTTCTCGGGGTATGACCTCGACCCAACCATTTTCAGTTGCTTATTAATGACCTTCACTCTATTATAACATCAGAAGTAGGGGTAATCTCAATGTTAGTCCCATTCGTGTCTCCTCAGATACTGAAGTAACAACATGTAGGCTGATAAATGGCAGCTAATGTTTATGCTATGCAAGTGCTAGTCACTAATCAGCTTCATCAAGGGATATTCTAACATTGTTCCTTGACATTCAATGTCCCCACTTTCAACATCCTGGAAGTTACCATTGACCACTGGATCAGCCTTATAAAATACTGTTGTAACAAGAGCACATCAGAGGCTAGGAATTCTGCAGCAAGTGAGTCAGCCCCCTCTGTCTCACCAATGCCTTTCCACTCTCAAAGCAAATCAGGTGTTCTCTTCACTTCCCTGATGTGTGCAGCTCCAACAACACTTAGGAAGCACAATACTGTGTCAGACAAAGTGGCAATTGTGACTGGCATCTCATCCAACACCTTAGACATTCACTTTCTTCACCATCGACACAGTGTTTGCCATCTATAAGAAGTATTGTAGTAACTTACTAAAGCTGCCACAACAACAATTCCAAATCTGTGACCTCTGCTACCTAGAGGACAAGGGAACTTGCTTGGAGGAGAGAATGGTGTTAGATTAGCTGGGAAGGGATTATCAGCTTGAATCAGGGGAATCAAAGAATGAATTGAATGGAAAAAGAGAAAAGCTGCATACACGACAGTGCTTGTGCCTCTGAAAGAATTGGCTTGTGGAGTGAGATGAATGGCTGAGTTGAGCGATAGGTGTGGCAAAGTAACAATTGAAGTCATTTCCAGGGAAGTAATAGTCTGATCAATGTTAGAAATCTAAACATTACTTTTGCTTTCTTATTTATAATTAAATATCTATATTATCTGCTGTCTCAATTTATTTGAAGTTAATTGCATACATCATTTTTAGTGGAAGATTTTTGTTTAACTAGGGTTGTAGTCCTGTTTTTCCATTAACACATATTTTGTGTAGTCACGTTTAGATTTCCTCCTGTTGATTTTCTTGTGGTTTTATTGTTTTATCATAGAGTCATAGAGATATACAGCACGGAAACAGACCCTTCGGTCCAACCTGTCTATGCCGACCAGATATCCCAACCCAACCTAGTCCCACCTGCCAGCACCCAGTCCCTATCCCTCCAAACCCTTCCTATTCATATACCCATCCAAATGCCTCTTAAATGTTGCAATTGCACCAGCCTCCACCACTTCCTCTGGCAGTTCATTCCATACACATACCACCCTCTGTGTGAAAAGGTTGCCCCGCAGGTCTCTTATATCTTTCCCCTCTCACTCTAAACCTATGCCCTCTAGTCCTGGACTCCCCAACCCCAGGGAAAAGACTTTGCCTATTTACCCTATCCATGCCCCTCATAATTTTGTAAACCTGTATAAGGTCACCCCTCAGCCTTCAACACTCCAGGGAAAACAGCCCCAGCCTGTTCAGCCTCTCCCTATAGCTCAAATCCTCCAACCCAGGCAACATCCTTATAAATCTTTTCTGAACCCTTTCAAGTTTCACAACATCTTTCCGATAGGAAGGAGACCAGAGTTGCACGCAATATTCCAACAGTGGCCTAACCAATGTCCTGTACAGCCACAACATGACCTCCCAATTCCTGTACTCAATACTCTGACCAATAAAAGAAAGCATACCAAATGCCACCTTCACTATCCTATCTACCTGCGACTCCACTTTCATGGAGCTATGAACCTGCACTCCAAGGTCTCTTTGTTCAGCAACACTCCCTAGGACCTTACCATTAAGTGTATAAGTCCTGCTAAGGTTTGCTTTCCCAAAATGCAGCACCTCGCATTTATCTGAATTAAACTCCATCTGCCACTTCTCAGCCCATTGGCCCATCTGGTCAAGATCCTGTTGTAATCTGAGGTAACTCTCTTCGCTTACACTACACCTCCAATTTTGGTGTCATCTGCAAACTGACTAACTGTACCTCTTATGCTCGCATCCAAAAAGTAGAGGACCCACCACCGATCCTTGTGGCACTCCACTGGTCACAGACCTCCAGTCTGAAAAACAACCCTCCACCAATACCCTCTGTCTTCTACCTTTGAGCCAGTTCTGTATCCAAATGGCTAGTTCTCCCTGTATTCCGTGAGATCTAACCTTGCTAATCAGTCTCACATGGGGAACCTTGTCGAATGCCTTACTGAAGTCCATCTAGATCACATCTACTGCTCTGCCCTCATCAATCCTCTTTGTTACTTCCTCAAAAAACTCAATCAAGTTTTTGACACATGATTTCCCACGCACAAAGCCATGTTGACTGTCTCTAATCAGTTCTTGCCTTTCCAAACACATGTACATCCTGTTTCTCAAGATTCCCTCCAATAACTTGCCCACCACTGACGTCAGGCTCACTGATCTATAGTTCCCTGGCTTGTCCTTACCACCTTTCTTAAACAGTGGCACCACGTTAGCCAACCTCCAGTCTTCCGGCACCTCACGGTGGGCGGCACGGTGGCACAGTGGTTAGCACTGCTGCCTCGCAGCGCCAGAGACCCAGGTTCAATTCCCGCCTCAGGCGACTGACTGTGTGGAGTTTGCACATTCTCCCCGTGTCTGCGTGGGTTTCCTCCGGATGCTCCGGTTTCCTCCCACAATCCAAAGATGTGCAGGTCAGGTGAATTGGCCATGCTAAATTGCCTGTAGTGTTATATAAGGGGCAAATGTAGGGGTATGAGGGGTTGCGCTTTGGCGGGTCGGTGTGGACTTGTTGGGCCGAAGGGCCTGTTTCCACACTGTAATGTAATCTAAAATCTAAAAAAAAAATCTAATCTCACCTGTGACTATCGATGATACAAATATTTCAGCAAGGGGCCCAACAATCACTTCTCTCGCTTCCTCCAGAGTTCTAGGGTACACCTCCAATATAAATGAAGGAATGTAACATTGTAACTCAATTTACAAAGCCCATGAAATTATAATAGTGACTGTCCAATTTCCAAACACCCAATTGATAAGGTATTTGGCAACTGAAAATGATAAGGAAACCTCAGACATTTTAGATTAGATTAGATTAGATTACCTACAGTGTGGAAACAGGTCCTTCAGACCAACAAGTCCACACCGACCCGCCAAAGCGCAACCCACCCAGACCCATTCCCCTACATTTACCCCTTCACCTAACACTATGGGCAATTTAGCATGGCCAATTCACCTAACCTGCACATCTTTGGACTGTGGGAGGAAACCAGAGCACCCAGAGGAAACCCACGCAGACACAGAATGTGCAAACTCTTCACAGAGGCTGGAATCGAACCTGGGTCCCTGGTACTGTGAGGCCACAGTGCTAACCATTGAGCCACCATGCCGCCCCTTTTCTCATTCCCCATGGCTGTTGCTTCCTCTTCCTCTTCCATCCACCTCTCCAAAACATAGACCATCACAACTCCAGCAATATGCAAAACCTATAGTTGAAATTCTAAAGTATGAATACATGATGTGTACACAATTTTCACCAAGGCTGCCAAAGGTCATCCAGAATTTTGAGAGTTTCACATCGCATGTATATAATCTAGAGAAAATATTTGAAGCCAGTTTAGACTAATGCAGAATACCCCTATAATTCAGTGAACGAACAGTCAACTCTTTTGTGTGCTGATAGCTAAGGGGTGAATGTCTCCTCTTTGTGTGTTCTTTGAATACTGTTACAAAATCTTACATGTCCATGTGAACCATCAGTACATTTCAACAGCTCCATCAACAAATGTAACCTTAAACAATGCATCAGTACTGCAATAGTATTGGCCTGGATATTTTAGTTTAGAAAATGAAACCTTATGTCAGTCTATGAATAGTATTGAAGATCAGAGTTTTTCACACATTATACATGACGTTACATAGCATTAGTCATTATAAAACCATTAATCTCTCCCTTTAATTAAGGACTACCTCAAATGTACATAGGTTTCCTAAAGTTATTCCAGTAAAATATCCAGGAGCAAATAAACTTGCAACAAAGCTTACAATTTCTCCAACAAAAACAGAAGTTGCTGAAAAAGCTCAGCAGGTCTGGCAGCCTCTGTGCAGAGAAATCAGGAATGGTCACTGGACCAGAAATTTATTTGCTCCTTGATATTTTATTGGAGTAACTTTAGGAAACCTAGGCTGAGCTTTTCCATCAACTTCTGTTTTTTGTTTGAGTTACAGTAACCACAGTTCTTTTCGGTTTTTACTTAATTTCTCCCACTGAAATGATGCATTGGAAGAGGCTTGATTTATTGCAATCCAATTCAATGGCATGAACAGGAATTGATTTTCCCTACAAAGGAAAGTGCAGAGTTTAGCCCATTGGAACTTTGGAAAAGAGTTATCTGCAGTCACTTGTGATTTATCAAATGCCTTCCTAACATGGTTATATTACCTCTCAATGCCAGCACCCCTTAGCAGTGAATCTTAATGGGAAATGTTGCTGGGCTTCCTCAGATAACTGGCAGCAGTACATTTCAAATACACTGCAAAATGTATATGCGTAACTGGAAAAAAAGTCTAATATTCAGAACAATAGAGATTGCGATAGATGCAGTAATAGTATCCTGGGATTCAGTTTTCAACCATTTGGGCTTTGTTTCTGTTTCATCATCTGAAACATTTCATTAAATTACTGCTTTGTAGTTTGTCTTTATCATTGTTTGTTGCCCATTCATGTTCTATTTTCAATGCAGTGTCGATTCTTCTTTGTAATGAAATTCCTTTTTAACAATTTATTTGCACAAAAGTAATCTGTTTGTTTTGATTCCAGATCTCAAGTCAATGTTGCTGTTGTGAGACTTCAAGCATCGTCTGATATGCACATTTATTGCCATATTTAATGTGAACACTTGAGTCTATTTTTTGTACATTTTGGCAACTGTGAAAATTAAATGATATTCTTTTGCTGTAATAAGATGTTAGGAAAACAATATTGAGATAATATAAAATGTGAACAAATGAATGCAGTGTATTCTTATTTGTTCCAATTCTGTATCAATATTTAGATAAGTGTACACATTGTAAAGATTATATTTTAAATTACAAACATTGTGTCTACATTTGCTAATAAATCATTGTTAAATAAACTGAATTTTGGAGATAAAACTTTTTTTGCATTGTCAGATATTAATGTTGTAAAAGTAAAAGCTATTGTGATGGATGTCACAATGTGTATCTATTTACTTTTCATAATTGTTTGGTGTTGAAGCCTAGCATTGCTGTGTTAAAACCACCAGCATTTGAGTTAATTTACAGTATTTGTTTACAGTATTTTTGAAAAGAAAATTGCTAAAATGAGCCTTTGGTGGAGTCTCTCAACCTCAGGTCTTACATCCATTAGACCTTGAAACTCCTGCCCTTTAAGTATCTGCAATTATTTCCTGCCACCCAACTGCCTGGAATTCTTGGGGTTGAATGAGAGTTGGCTTGTGATTATGGAATGAGGCAGAAGGAGATAAAATCTCACTGCACCTCGACATTCAGGTTTGTTGCTAAAATTAAGAGTTAATTGAAAATTTCAAAATAGTGGCCTAATGATAACCATGAAACTTTTTGTCAATTGCAGTGAGAACCCATGTGGTTCACTAATACCTTTTAAGGACGGAAATTGCCATCCTTAATGGGTCTGGCCTGCATGTTACTCCCACAGTAATGTAGTTGACTAGTAAGTACCCTTTGGTGTTCCATCTGGTTTCATTTCTTCAGATTTTGTAGTGGTCGGTACAACTGAGTGACATGATCAGTCATTTCAATGTCAGTTAAGAGTCATGTAGGCCCCTCCCCACAACCTCAACCACCACTGCTGCCTGGGGATTAATTTTGGGGCTGCCTGGGACTTGCCTTGGGGACCCTGAACCCCAAACCCGTACCTGATTCTGCTCCCACTGACCCCACATCCACCCCCCCCAATAGAGAAACCCCTGGGGCTTCAACACCTGCCCCTGGTGCTGTAACACCTGGCGCGGGAGTCCCCGAGCCCAGCCACACCCTGGCACTAACCTGAGGGGAACTACCGCCACCCCACCTCCTGCAGCGACCGTGTCTCTGGGCCCCGGAGATGGAACTGGGCCCCTGCCCCGCTCACCCTCACCTGATAAACCAGGGGCAGGGCAGGAAGTGACACAGCTGACCTTCCACATCCTGGCCACACCACCTGTCTTCCCCCAGCCAATCGTATTCCAGGAAAGGCTGGGGGGGGGGACCTCGGGCCCCATGACCACCAAGGTGGGCGGGGAGGGGAAGGCCCATAAATTCCCCCCTGTCTCTTTGGGGAAGAGGCACCAGCCCTTGGAGGGGAGAGACATTACAGCAGTGTGCTGATGGTGGTGCCACTCTCCAGGGGATGAGCCAACGGTGCCTCTTTACTGTCCTGCACCACGCCCCGACCTACCCAAACCCCCAGGGGCTACAGCAGGGCCTCCTACTGCCTCAACTCCTCTGGCCCCTGGGGAGGACTTTAACAACCACGAGGGCTGTGGTGCGGGTGACGACAGAGGACCCTCTGCTGGGTCATTGAGCGGTGGAGGGGAGGAAGGTGTTATCCTCGCTCCTCCCTCCCAGAATGTTTTTCTGGGGGCCTTGGCCCTGGGGGAGGACCTTTTCCCTGAGGAGCCGGGCATCCAGGTGTCGGGAGAGGAGCGGGGCCCCGAGCCTCTGCCGCCCGACGACCTGAACTCTGGGCATTCCGGGAAGGTGTGCGCTGAGGAAGGTACCGCCGGTGACCCTGGGGGTGGGGTCTTCGGGGGTTTGAGGCCAGTTGGCAGCGCCGGACCAGCCCCATCCTCTCGGTGGGGGAGGGGTCGGTGACCAAGGGCGACCTCCCAGAGGAGGGTTCGGGATCGGTGGCGGATACTGGGGACGACGCGGACTCTGTCTGCAGTGACATTTTTGAATCCCAGGAGCCCCCCACCGATCTCCCCCTCATCCCCCTCGAGGAACTCCGGGAATTTGTCGAGGAAACTCAGAGTCGCCGGGATAGAGCCCAACTGGCACTCAACCGCTGGAGCTCCATTGAAAGAGTTTACTGGTCGGCCCACGCTGCTAGCCAGGCGCCTGGGCTCGATGTCAATGAGCGAAAGCGAGTCAGAAACTTCCTGGGGGCACTCCTGGTGAGGGCGAGGGACTTCTGTGCCCCTCCCTCGTCCTCCCTGTAAATACGTATATAGGTTTTTAACTGTACTGGTGGTTGCACAACGTGTCCGACATGGAGACAACAATCAACAGCAGCAGGGAGTCACAGCGCAGATTCCAGACCCCCTCGGTCCTCCGGGACGGAGGTATGCGGTGTGCTTCCTGCAAGAAACCCACACTACCCCGGGAGACGAAGCCACCTGGCTCCTGGAGTGGCGAGGGGAGGGTCTACATGAGTCACCTCACCCGCAGATCTGGCGGGGTGGCTATCCTGTTGGCCCGCGAGCTTCTTTGATGAAGTGTCCACTCATCTTGCTTCCATCGACGAGAACCAGTGCGTCGTCCTCGGGGGAGATTTTAACTGCGTCCTCGAGGGCAGGGACCACAGCGGTGCCCGCACTGGCTGGGCGTCAGGGAGGAGGTTGGGGGACTTGGTCAAGTCCTTCGACCTGGTGGACGTCTGGCGGAATCTCTATCCCGACTCCATCGCCTTCACCTTAGTGAGGCCTGGGGTCGGAGCGTCTAGAATCGACTGCCTGTACGTTTCGCGGGCGTTCGCCTCCTGTTTTCCGAAGGCCTCCATGCGGCAGGTGTTGTGCACGGACCATCATCTGGTGTGGGTGGAACTCCTTGCGTTCGGCGCCAGGCTTGGCTCCGCGTACTGGCACTTTAACAACCTGCTTCTGGAGGATGAGCAGTTCTGGGACTCGTTTCATCGTTTCTGGGCCGGCTGGAGAAGGAAGCGGGGAAGCTTCCCCTCCCTGAGGCTATGGTGGGACGTGGGCAAGGCTCACGTCCGCGTCTTCTGTCAGGAGTACGACGAAGAGGCGGAAATCTAGGATCGGGGAGTTGGCGAGGGAGATGCTCGACCTGGAGTCACGCCTCGGTCAGTACGAAGAGAAGAAGGCCGCGCTCCGGGACCTGCAGCTCGTCAGGGCCCGGGGCGCGTACGTGAGGTCGCGGATCCAGCTCTTCCAGGACCTGGACCGTGGCCCCCCCTTCTTCTACTCGCTGGAAAAAAGGCGTGGCACCCGTCAGCAGCTCCTTGTGCTGCTGGCTGACGACGCGTCCCTTGTCTCGGATCCGGAGGGCATCAGGGCCCACGTCCGAAACTATTACACGGCTCTGTTCTCTCCGGATCTGTCCAGCGAGGATGCTCGCAGAGTTCTGTGGGAGGACCTGCTGTAGCTCAGCCCGGAGGACGCCGGAAGGCTCGACGCTTCTGTCACTTTAAAGGAGCTGACCGGCGCCCTCGACCGGCTCTTGAGGGGCAAGTCCCAAGGGCTGGACGGGCTGACTGTGGAGTTCTTCTGGGACGTCCTGGGGAGCGATTACGCACAGGTCCTGGGGGAGTGTCTAAATGCCGGAGAGCTGCCCCTTTCTTGGCGCAGGGCGGTCATCGTCCTGCTGCCAAAGAAAGGGGACGTTCGTTCCTTCAGGAACTGGCGTCCGGTCTCCCTCCTCAGCACTGATTACAAAATCTTCGCCAGGGTGTTGTCTTCTCGCCTGGCTTCCGTGCTGGCCCACATGATTCACCCAGACCAGTCCTACACAGTCCCGGGCCAGAGGATACACGGCAACGTCCATCTGGTCCGGGTCCTGATCCATTTCTGTTGGGCTGGTCTGCCGAGCGCCTTCCTGTCTCTCGACCAGGAGAAGGCGTTCGACAGGGTCGATCACGAGTACCTGCTCGGGACTCTGCAGGCATTCGGGTTCGGGACGCAGTTCGTCGCCTGGATCCGACTTTTGTACGCCGCCGCAGAGTGCCTGGTTAAAGTTAACGGGTCCCTGACGGCGCCCCTTCGCTTCGGGAGAGGAGTGCGTCAAGGCTGCCCCCTGTCCGGCCAGCTGTATTCCCTGTGCGTGGAGCCTTTCCTGCGCCACTTGCGGAGGAGGTTGTCGGGGCTGGTCCTGCGCGGCGCGGGCACGGGGGTGGCCCTCTCGGCCTACGCCGACGACGTGCTCCTCACTTTCACCGACCCGGCTGACCTGGGGAGGATGCGCGAGTGCCAGGCCGTGTACTCGGCGGCATCTTCCGCCAGGATCAACTGGGCCAAATGTTCCGGACTACTGATCGGTCCATGGCGGGTGGACTCTCTGCCGGAGGAGTTACGGGGGTCCAGCTGGAGTACCACCCATCTCCTCTACCTGGGGGTCTACCCCAGCCCGGCTGAGGAATCCTGGCCGGCCAACTGGCAGGAGCGGGAGGCCAAAGTCTCGGCTCGCCTAGGCCGCTGGACAGGACTGCTCCGAGTGCTATCTTACAGGAGTCGAGTGCTGCTCATAAACCAG
>NC_057722.1:43934222-43950751 GCF_004010195.1 Chiloscyllium plagiosum | reverse complement strand
TGCTATGTTATATTTTTTCTCTTTTAACTTTATATGTTTCTTAACTTCCCTCATCAGCCATGACCACCCTTGCCTCCTCCTAGGATCCTTCTTCCTTTTTGGAATGGACTGTTCCTGCAACTTCTGCATTATACACAGAAATATCTGCCATTGTTCCTCCACTGTCATCCCTGCTAAGGTATTGCACCATTGAACTTTGGCCAGCTCCTCCCTCATAGCTCCATAGTTCCCTTTATTCTACAGAAATATTGTCACTTCCGATTGTACCCTCTCCCTCTCAAATTGCAGATTGAAGCTTATTGTGTTATGGTCACTACTTCCCAATGGCTCCTTCACTTCGAGGTCCCTCACCAATTCTGGTTCGTTGCACAATACCAGATCCAGAATTGCCTTCTCCCTGGTCGTATGCCAATTCACATCAGTGAGTTTAGCTTTCATTCCCACATAGATGCCCTTATTTATGTTTAAAATACTGATTTTAGATCCAGTCAGATTAGAAGATCCTGTCAGATTACAGAATACCAGTATAACCTGTTGTCTGGTCAATTCCAAAATATGTTGCCCTAAGAAACTATCTCAAAAGCATTCTATGAATCCTTCATCTAAGCTACTGTTGCCAATTCAATTTTTCCAGTTTATGTGCAGGATAAATGTATTTGTAATTATTGTCCCTTCAGTGAAAGCACCTACGATTTCTTCTTGTATACTTTATTCAACATGGTGGTTTCTGTTAAGAACCTGTAGATTACTCCTATCATTCCCCTGTCATTACTCATCTCTACCCAAACCATACTCTACATTCTGACTTCCTAAACAAACATCATCTCTAACTATTGTACAAATGCCATTCTTGATTAACGTTGCCTCCATTTTTCCAAAGCATCCAATTCTTCTCGAATATCATATACCCCTAAACATTTAGGATCCCATCTTGGTCAACCTGAGACCATGTCTCTGTAATGGCTATCAGATCATATTTATTTAATTCGATGTGAGTTGTCGATTTGTTTACATTGTTCTGATTGCTAAATGTACTCTGACACAGAACATTTTTGCCTTTTTGTTATTGTCTAGTATCCAGTCTTCATTGTTTATTGTAGTTCGGTAAAGCCGCCTTGACCGAGATGAGACAGAGACCGTCCACAACAAGGTGGGAAAATCTGCTGATGGCTAAAAGAACTGAAGACTGGAGGATGTTTAAAGAAACATTGAAGACAACACAAAACCAGTCGATACTCCTGAGAGAGAAAGCTCCGCTTCACAGAAGAAAACAGTCATGGACAAAAATATCAGCACAGATCCTGCTGACTGGGAAAGATACAGAGAGCAGGAAAGACACAAAGCAGTGTAAAAGTGCCCTCCCCTTCACTGTTTGATCACACAGCATTGCCCTTTGCTGTGAAGGGCACTGCTTGTCACAGGCCACTCAGGTGTTTCCTTTCTTCCTGGTGGTGGAAATTTGAATAAAGATTCATGCACCTTGTGTCTCTCACTGTGTCCTACACCTGCACACACACAACATGGGTGCTGGGAAAAAATAAGCACTACCGCAGTTAGATTAGATTAGATTACTTACAGTGTGGAAACAGGCCCTTCGGCCCAACAAGTCCATACCGACCCGCCGAAGCGCAACCCACCCATACCCCTACATTTACCCCTTACCTAACACTACGGACAATTTAGCATGGCCAATTCACCTGACCTGCACATCTTTGGACTGTGGGAGGAAACTGGAGCACCCGGAGGAAACCCACGCAGACACGGGGAGGATGTGCAAACTCCACACAGTCAGTCGCCTGAGGCGGGAATTGAACCCGGGTCTCTGGCGCTGTGAGGCAGCAGTGCTAACCACTGTGCCACCGTTAGGCGGTAGTGTGGGGGTTAATAAAAAGAAAAAAAAAAACAGGAGATCTTCACACCTGCACACACAAGAGAAAAAAAAACAAGAGGGTCAGGGGTTCTGTAAGAAGAGAGGAAAAAAAACAGTAAGAGATTCTGTTCATTCTGAGTGCAAGCTCTGAGGAAGCTGGACAAGTGTCAAGTAATACACACATGTAAATAAAGGGTGACTTGATGACAGGATTCCGGCCTCTCTCAAGTTATTTCAGTGGTGACGAGAAAAAAAAACGCTCCAAAAGAAACTCACTTGCAATAGTCATCTTTGAATTGATGTAAGCATTTCTGGCATCATGTCATTTTTTGGGAAGCTTGACTGATTTGATCCTGCCATCGAAGACTGAGCCCAGTATGTGAAAAGAATGCATTATTGTTTTGGACAAATGATATTAGGGCAGATGAAAAGCAACGAGTAACTCCCTGACAGTTTGTTTTTTCGCTGTTTTCTCTGTTAGGAGCCTAACTTCTCCTGAGGCAATAGACACTAAAGCCTTTCAAGAGCTGACAGATTTAGTTACGAAATATTATGACCCCAAGCGGCCTCTCGTTCTCTTATTCAATAGTTCGAGATCGAGGGAAATCCTCTTGATGAGGTTAAGACAACAGGCAAAGACATATGACTTTAGTGTAGTTTTCCCTTGATGAGATACTGAGAGACAGTTTGTTTGGTATATGGGATTAATGATGTAAACAAGCACAAACACCTACCAGCCAAAGCCCAACTGGACTTCAAACGGGCATCGCATGGGTTCTTGTCATTAGAAAATGCAGCAAGTGGAGTATATGAGTTGCAGGGTATATTGATGGAAGTGGATACCCTTGCCAGGCTGACTGGGTTGGGAGACACCACTTGAGTGAAGGCAGTTACATAGCCTCACTCAGCACATATCCTGAGCAGAGGGGCATGACGTCAGCCCACAGCAAAACCCCAAAACAAAGTCAAGCCTTGGCCCTCCGGTTAACATTTTCTTCAGTCTCCAAACTAGGAAGCTGTTGCAGCTGTTGCTGGTCTGCAGACTCGAGACAGCAAAAGAGTCTCACAAGGTCAGAATTAAGTAAGAGAACTCATAACCTAGTATTTAGGGAAGCCCAACTACATCTGGATTGGAACAGTTATTTAGTAACATTAAAATCAGAATCAATCAAAATAAAATCTGGGTTTTATGGTCTCCTGGTTTTAATGGAAATTGATTCTGGTGTTGCAGAACCAGTCTTTAACAAAGTTTATTCTTCACTCCAACCCTTCAGTTTGTGGACGACCTCGGCTAGACTAAACCTATACTAGGGAACCCTTACAGGTTAGGGGTACAACATCAATTCCAGTCTGTTATGAGAAGCAGTTGGTTCAGTTATCACTGTCTGTAAGCCTGATGGGGCAGAATTAGTTGAGAAAGATTCACCTGGATTGGCTGAACATTTTTTTGATTAGAAAACAGATGACTGAGTGAAGTCCTAATTAAATACCTGGAGGTTTGTCAGGAAGGCCAATGGACTATCAAAGGAGCCAAGGACACTTTGTGTGTTGACCAGGAAGCTATTCCATGATACTGCAAGGACTGCCATTGCCATTTGCCTTAAGGGCAGATGTCAGAAGACTGGACGGCAAAGGAATCATTGAACCATTGTGGATGGGCAGCAGCGGTCATACCGATTGTGAAGCCTGATGAGTCGTTTCACCTTTGTGGGATTTTAAACAAAAGGTAAACAGCTTCTTGCAGCTGGATAAATACTCTATGGCTTACATAGAGGATTTATATGCAAAGCTGGCAGGGGAGGGGCAGGTGTGGCTGTCCATTACAAAACTGGACATGAGCCACAAGTACCTGCAATTGGGGTTAAATGAGGATTCCCAGAAGTATTCTACAATTAATACCCATGAGAGTTTGTAATGATGTATGAGACTGCCATTTCAGATATTATTAGCCTGTGCCATTTTTCAGCGGACAATGGAGAACATCTTATCAGGTCTACCCCAGGTCACCATTTATGTGGATGACATGCCAATAACAGAGAAGATCAATAAAGTGCACTTAGAGAACTTGGACATAGTCCTTGGACTTTCTGAAAGATGGCTGTTTAGAGAACTTGGACATAGTCCTTGGACTTTCTGAAAGATGGCTGTTTGCCTTAGAAGAGAAAACTGTGTCCCAAGCACCCCAACTTACCTCTGTGGGCTACACAGTCGGAAGACCAGGTTACACCCGTTGGAAGATAAAGTGAGGGTGATGAAAGGTGTCCCGGCTCCCATATATTTACTGGATCTTAGGTCTTTCCTTGGATTGGTGAATTATTACTGAAATTATAATTGTAATTATAATCTGTCCTCCATCCTGGCACCTTACATCTGCCATTGAAAAAGGGTCAGCCTTGGAATTGGTCTTGGAGCTGAGTTGTAGACTTTAAGGAAGTGAAGAAGCAGCGATCATCATCAAAGGTTTTGCACACTATGATCCCAAGTGAAATTTGGTGCTGATGTGCGATGCCTCACCATATGGTGTCACAAAGCTAGTCTCTTTTTTTCCTAAAAGATATTCTTTGGCTCAAGGGTACTCTGTCATTACATTTCATTACATTACATTACATTACAGTGTGGAAACAGGCCCTTCGGCCCAACAAGTCCACACCGACCCGCCGAAGCGCAACCCACCCATACATTTACCCCTTACCTAACACTACGGACAATTTAGCATGGCCAATTCACCTGACCTGCACATCTTTGGACTGTGGGAGGAAACCGGAGCACCGGGAGGAAACCCATGCAGACACGGGGAGAACGTGCAAACTCCACACAGTCAGTCGCCTGAGGCGGGAATTGAACCCGGGTCTCTGGCGCTGTGAGGCAGCAGTGCTAACCACTGTGCCACCGTGCTGTCCACAGAGGGGTAATAAACCAGGCCGGGCTCCAGTCAGTCTGGTTTGGTACAGAGATTAAAGGATATTGAGAGGCCTTTTTCTTTATACATAAACAGATGAGACTTCAGGCCAAAGTGGTCATGGTTTAGAAGTGACTTGTATAAAGAAAGGGCAGTGCTCAGTTCTGTAGCTGAGCTGAGCAGTTTAGTTCAGTCCAGAGCTGGTTGGGAGTTCTCCTAATTTTCTCCTAGCCCACCAATACTGTGATTTTGTGTGACTCACTTTACTACAATTAAAACACCGGAGTGTTTTAACTTCTTTGTCCCTCTTAAGGGTTTCTTTCCTTAACCTGTGCTAAATTATCCTTATGATCTTCACTGAGATCTACCTTTCCCCTTCTACAAAGGATTTCTCTTTGCCTCCAATTTCTATCCCTCATGGACTGCAATTGATTGTGGATGCCAAACCGTGTTTTATGGATCAGCTCATACTCTTCAGCTGCTAAACTTGCTGTTTTAACTCTCTGCTCTTCCACATGAGTTTGCACCACTTCAGTCAGTGAATTTTTGAATTCCTCCAAAATAATTACCTCTCTTAGGGCATCAGAGGTTTGCTCGATTTTTAAAGTTCTTATCCATCTATCGAAATTTCTCTGTTTGATCCTTTCAAACTCAATATCGATTTGATGAAGGTCCCTCCTTAGATTCCTTAAATGTTGTTTATAGGCTTCTGGTACAAGCTCATATGCACTTAAAATGGCTTAGTTTTACCTCCTCATATTCCCCAGATACCTCCTCTGATTCGGATGTGAATACCTCGCTCGCCCTACCTACAAGTTTTGTTTGGATCAACAAAGCCCACATTACCAATGGCCCCTGCATTTGTTCAGCCAACCTTTCAAATGAGATGAAAAAGGCATCCACATCCTTCTCATCAAATTTAGGCAATGTTTAAACATACTTAAATAGCTTCTGACTACCAAGGGCTTGGTCATCTTCTCTAAGCCGACACTCAGCCTTTATCTCCAGCCTTTTAAGCTGACTTTTCTTTGGTATAGACTGAGTTCTGTAGAGGTTCTTTATTCTGTTCTTTGTGTTTCATTGAAGGTCAGAGCTCTCTCTTTTTCTTTCTCTGCTCTCTCTTTTTCCCTCTCTTCTTCTGCTCTCTCCTTTTCTCTCTGTTCTGCCACTTTCTCTTTTTCCCTCTCTTCTGCTTTTAATCGTAACTCAAACTGTTTCATTCTGCTGCCCTTTCCTTATCTCTCGCCTCTAACTCAAGCTGCTTCATTTGCAATTGAATTCTTGCCATCTCTATAGATTCTGATGGTTTCTCCAGCAGGTTTAAATGCTGAGCTGCTATAATTATCTCTCCTTTCCTCACAGAAGCAGGTAGCTCCAATTCTAGCTTCTCTGCTAATTCCTGCAGCTTGGTCTTATTCACCTTTTGTAAAATTTCCAAAGTCACCACATCCATTTCCAGAAAATGTTTGATGACTGAAAGAGCCATTCCTAGCCCAAGCTTTGTCTAAGCAACCAAACCAACACCAAAAACAAAGACACTAGCACCTACCACTCACTGTTTAAAAATCCCACAAAGAGCCCCCAATCTGTTATGGACGAGGCCAGACCACTCAAAACATTCTTAAGCAGGCAGCCCAGATCATAACTTTGTAATTTGTTTTGGTAAGTGTACAATGGAAGTCACCCGGAGTAAGTTAGATAGGTTGACTACCAGGTTTAAAACAAACAAAAAATTTATTCACAAAATTATGCTATGAAACATGAAGAACAGAATAAAGAACCTCTACAGAACTCAGTATATCCAAACTAGACTTACATATGCTGTTCCGAATATACGTAACAGTCCCAACAAGCAAACCCCCTTGAAACACTTAAAAAATGAAACATATGCTTATTGAAGTTGGAAGGGGAGAGAGAGAGAGAGAGAGAGGGTCCAGCATTTGAGGAACCTTTCACGAGAATCTTGATTGATTGTGTAGGTTCCCTACCTCAAACAAAAGGTGATAATAAGTATTTATTAACAATAATGGATGAGTCAACTAGATTTCCAGAGGCAATCCCATTATGCAACATCACAGCTAAAAGGGTTGTAGAAGAATAATTAATTTTTTTACTAGATATGGACTGCCAATAGAGATTCAGTGAGACAAAGGATCAAACTTCACATCCAAACTATTCAAGGAGGTTATGGATAACTTGGGAATAAAGCAATTCAGATCTACTGTGTACCATCCAGAATCGTAGGGAGCACGAGAGAGATGGCATCAAACACTAAAGACCGTGTTAAGGGCTTATGGTCAGGATTATCCAGATGATTGGGATAAGGGAGTTCCGTTTGTATTTTTTGCAATCAGAGATGGATCCAAATGAATTAACCTATTCAGTCCATTTTAATTAATTTTTGGGCATGAAGTAAGAGGACCATTAAAATTGATTAAGGAGAAATTAATCAGTCAGAATTTAGAGACCACCCATTTGGACTAGGCATCAAATTTTAGAGAACGATTAAATAGAGCTGGACAGCATTTAAAAGTATCACAGCATACAATGTAATGGGAAAAGAAATCACAAATTCACAATTTTGCAACTGGGGATAAGGTATTGGTGTTACTTCCAGTAACAGGTGAGCCTTTAAAAGCAAGGTTTAGTGAATCATATCAAATTGAGAAGAAATTGAGTGAGGTGAACTACTTGATAAGGACTCCAGACAGGAAGAAATCTCACAGAGTGTGTCATATGAATATGCTCAAAAGGTATTTTGATCGGGAAGGAAAGCAAGAGGAGAATGTGTTAATGATTACAGCACAGAAGGAAGAACCAAGTTCAGAGGATTCTGAACTGGACATTGTCCAATTTAATTTGAGTAATGAGGAAGTTGTCAAAAATTGGGATAAATTATTGAGTTACTTTCTACAAGAAAATCGAAATGACCTGAAACACTAATTCCTAACACATGAGGAGATATGCAGAAATAAATTGGGAAGTACTAACCTAATTGTGCATGATGTAGATATAGGAGATGCTATTCCAATTAAGCATCATCCTTATAGGCATAACCCTGCAATGTTGGCACAGGTTCAGAAGGAGATAGAGCGCATCCTCCAAGATGGCATAATGGAAGTGAGTTACAGTGACTGGAGCTCACCCATAGTCATGGTGCCAAAGCCAGTTGGTACCCAATGGTTACGTGTGGACTATCGTAAAGTCAATGCTGTTTCAAAGCCGTATCCAATTTCATAGTTGGAGCACTATGTCGAAAAAGCGGGACAAGCAACTTAGATTTCTAAGTTGGATTTTCTCAGAGGCTACTGGCAAGTACCTCTGTCAGAGAGAGCAAAGGCAATTTCAGCTTTCATAACACCAAATGGACTATATCAGTTCAAAGTCATGCCGCTTGGTATGAAAAACGCTCCAGTCACAATTCAGGGACTGACTAATAAGGATTACCCAACTGTGTGGTGTACATCAATGACCTGGCGATTTTTAGTCACTCATGGAAGGAACATTTACAATATTTATCGGACTTAGTCAATCGACTTTGGAAGGCAGGCTTGGTGGTAAACCTAGCTAAAAGGGAATTTGCCAAAGCCCATGTCACCCTCCTGTGCCATATTATTGGATATGGACAAATGGTCCCACGGGATGCAAAAACGAAAGTTATTGGGGAATTTCCCAGACCATTGATGAAAAAAGCAGTACTACAGTTCCTGGGATTGAATGGATTTTACCGAACGTTTGTGCCGAACTTTAGCAGTGTGGCTGTTCAACTCACCCAATTGTTAAAAAAGGGCAAGAAGTTTCAGTGGACAGCGGACTGTCAACAGGCATTTCAAAGCCTAAAAACTGTGTTAACCACTGCCCCAGTGTTAGCCACACCAGATTACATAAAGCCTTTCAAGGTGGCTATCGGTGCCAGTGATGTGGGTGTTGGTGCGGTATTCCTGCAGGAGGATGACGAAGGGATAGGAAGACCCATCGGGTATTTTTCCAGGAAGTTGAATGTTCATCAACAGAAATATTCAATGGTGGAGAAAGAGGCTTTAAGCTTGGTGTTGGTATTACAACATTTCAGTGTTTATATTACCAGCAATGCATCTGAGACATTCGTATACTCTGATCATAAGTCATTGACATTTGTGGAAAGGTTTAAGGACAAAAATGCTCAAGGATACTAAGTCCTTGAATTTTTTCAGAAGGGTATTAACCCAGGCCAGGCTCCAATCAATCTGGTTTGGTACAGAGATTAAAGGGTATTGAGAGGCCTTTTGTTTTTATGTAAACAGATGAGACTTCAGGCCACAGTGGTCATGTTTTAGAAGTGACCTGTATAAAGAGAGTGGAGTGATCAGCGCTCTAGCTGACCTGAGCAGTTTGATTCAGTCCAGAACTGGTTAGGAGTTCAACAGTGAGCTATGTGGAAACAAACTCTCTCTGCCCCTCCAACTTCAACCTGTAAGCATATGTTCCATTTTTTAACTGTGTTTCAAGGGAGTTTGCTTATTGGGAGTGTTGTGTATATTCAGAACAGCATATTTATGTCTAGTTTGGATAGACTGAGTTCTGTAGGGGTTCTTTATTCTGTTTTTCAAGTTTCATTGTGTAATTTTGTAAATAAATTTTTTGCCTGTTTTAAACCTGGTAGTCAACCTCGCTAACTTAATCCGGATAATTTTCACTGTACACTTAACAAAACAAATTACAAAGTTATGGTCTGGGCTAGTTTTGAGTGGTCTGGCCTCGTCCATAACAATAGTATTGAAGTAATATTGGCTTACAGATGACCTAATGGAGAGGAACACCCAATAACATATTCTTCCTGGAGTTTGGGTGATTAATGCAAATATGCCCAGATAAAGAAGAAAGGCTGAACTCCAGGGTCATTCAGGCGTGTCGAAAATGAAGATGTTGGCAAGGATTCTAATCTAATATGGAGGTCAGGAAAAATCGAGGCTGTGAGCACTGCTCCTTTTTTTTTAGATATTTTCAGTGTTGGAGCTGATTTCCTCGAATTATAGAGCAGTAATTACTGTTACATTGTTTTGGAAGTTTGACGGGGATAATAATCAATGGCATTTTAAAAAGGAGGAAGACAACCAAAAGGCAGTGACCATGCAGGAAGTGAATCAAATGGAGAAATAATCCCATGCTGCTATCTGACCAAGCATTGAATCTGCGCAGCTGACTGTTCTGCGGTTTAGTTACAAGTATCTCTGGACATTGGAGTTCATCTAAGAAAAATCAACAAACAGTGAAATTCACAGCCTACCTTGGAGAAACCTACATATGAGAGCTCACAGCAGGGGAGCATCTTAGTGGCTTTTTAAAGTATAACCATACAGAAATTTTTTGTAAATCTACAATGAGTCAAGTGTTTTGTTTTATTGAGATCTGTCTCTTGATTAAACTTTAAAAGTATAAAACATTGATAATAAATTCGCCTAGTGCAGCATTTTTTAGCTATTTTCTGCATCTGTAGATTGTTAAGGTGCAAAGATGGCTTTTAGTATAGTCAGGTCCTCTTCCTGTCGGATGTGGGAGATTAGGGAGAGTTTCCATGTTCTGATAATAATGACTACAGGAAGCAGCAGTTAGAGACAATGAGGAATTTATAGGAGCTAGAGGGTGTGATAGATGGCAGTTGCACAGAGGGTGATCAACTGAAGATATAGCCAGGTAAAATGGGTTGCCGCTAGAAAAGGAAGGAGAATGAGGCAGGTTGTGCACGAGTCTCCTGTGGCTATCCCGATCTCAAACAAGTACGTTAGGGAAATGTAGTACTGACAGCCAGGTTTCTGGTACCAAGGCTGACTCTAATGTAACAAGGGGTGCGTCAGGTTCCAAGTGATCAATTGTAATAGAGGGTCTCTAGCCAGAGGGACAGACAGATGTTTATGCAGCTGATGGAAAGAAATCAGAATGGCTTGTTGCCTCCCTGGAGCCAGGATCAAGGGCATCTAGGAGAGGGTGCACATTGTACACATCAGAACTAAATACATAGGAAGGGAAAAGGATGAGATTATGAGGACAGAATAAAGAAAGTTAGGCAGGAATTTAAAAAGGAGGTCCTCGAGGGTAAAAATAGCTGGATTATTCTACATGTCATGAGGTAGTGAGGGTAGGAATAGGAGGATATGTCAGATGAATGTATGGCTGAGGAGCTAGCGCAGGAGAGAAGGATTCACATTTTGGATAATTGGAATCTGTTCTGGGGTAGAAGTGGCATGTATAAGAAGGACAGATTACACCTGAATTGGAAGGGGACTAATATACTGGCAGGGAAATTTGCTAAGTGCTACAATAGTGAGAAAAATTATCAGTCTGAAACTGGTACCATTAGATAAAGGAGTAAATCAAACAGTCAGGGCAGACAGGAACAAAGCAGAGAATGAGGTAGGATTGATAAGCTCATTTATTTCAAGGCATGTGGCCTAACAAGTAAGGCAGATGGACTCAGGACATAGTTGGAACATGTGGCCCAGGGATGGAAAGGACTGGCAGCTTAATGTTCCAATGTACTGATGCTATAGGAAGAATAGGAAGGGAGTTAAGAGAGGGTTGGGGGTGGGGAGTGGCGTTTTTGATTTGGCTGTACTTAAGAATATTTCTGGGAATACACCAGGTGAGTATTTGTGTGGAATTGAGCAATAAGAAAAGAATGATCATCTTATTGGAATTGTACTATAGACATCCCTCCCCCCCCGCAACCACCACCATCACCAATAGTAAATGAGAAATTGAAAAACAAATTTGTAAGGAGATCTCAGTTATCTGTAACATTAATAGGGTGTTTATGGTAAGGGATTTTAATTTTCCAAACATAGACTGGGATTGCCATAGTGTTAAGGGCTTGGATGGAGAGGAATTTGTTAAGTGTGTACAAGAAAACGTTTTGCTTCAGTATGTGAATGTACCTACTAGAGAAGGTGCAAAACTTGACCTACTCTCGGGGAAATAAGGTAGGACTGGCGACAGAGGTGTCGGGGGTGGGGGAGCACTTTGGGGCCAATGACCATAATTCTATAAGTTGTAAAATAGTGATGGAAAAGGATAGACTGGCTCTAATAGTTAAAGTTTTGAATTGGTGGAAGGCTAATTTTGATGGTATTAGACAAAATATTTTAAAAATTGATTGAGGGTGGATGTTTGCAGGTAAAGGGATGGATGGAAAATGGGATGCCTTCAGAAATGAGATAATGCAAGTCCAGATACAGTATGTTCCTGTTAGGGTGAAGGGCAAGGCTGGTAGGTGTAGGGAATGCTGAATGACTAGAGGTTTTGATCAAACAAAAAAGACAGATATGTCAGAAATAGACAGAGATTGAGTGAATCCCCAGAAGATTATAAAGGCAGTAGGAGTATATTTAAGAGGGAGATCAGAAGGGCAAAAAGGGGACATGAGTTAGCTTTGGCAAATGGCTTAAGGAGAATCCAAAGGGATTCTACAAATACATTCAGGACAAAAGGGTAACTAGGAAGACATTATTCCCCATTAAAGATCAGTGCAAGGCCACCTTTGTGTGGGACCGCAGGAGATGGGGGAGATTCTAAATGAATATTTTGCATCAGCATTTACAGTGAAGAAGTATGTGAAGATAGACAATGAGGGGAAATAAATAGTGACATCTTGAACAGTGTCCATATGACAGAGGAGGAGGTGCTAGATGTTTTAAAAGACAAAGATGAATAAATCCCCAGGACCTGGTCAGGTGTAACCTTGAACTCCATGGGAAGCTAGAGAAGAGATTGCTGGGCCCCTTGCTGAAATACTTGTATCATCAAAAGCCATAGGCAAGGTGCCAGAAGAGTGGAGGTTGGCAAATGTAGTGCCACTATTTAAGAAAGGTGCTAAGGAAAAGCCAGGGAACTGTAGACTGGTGAGTTTGACATAGCTGGTGGACAAGTTGATGGTGGGAATCCTGAGGGACAGGATTTACATGTATTTGAAAAGGCAAGGACTGATTAGGGATAGTCAACATGGCTTTGTGCATAGAAAATTATGTCTCACAAACTTGATTGAGTTTTTTGAAGAAGCAATGAAGAGGATTGTTGAGGGTAGATGTGATCTATATGGACTTCAGTAAGGTGCTTTCAATAAGGTTTTTCATGGTAGATTTTTAGCAAGGCTAGATCACATGAAATAGAGAGAGAACTAGCCGTTTGGATATAGAACTGACTCAAAGGTGGAAGACAGAGAATGGTAGCGAGTTTTGAGAAGATATGTAACTCAGATTGAGGTTTTGGATGTAGGTTTGCTCACTGAACTGGCAGGTTCATTTTCAGACGTTTCATCACCAAAGTAGGTAATATCATAGTGAGCCTCTGGATGAAGCACTGGTGGTATGGCCTGCTTTATATTTGTGTTTATGTTTCATTGGGTTGGTGATATTATTTCCTGTGGTGATGTCATTTCCTGTTCTTTTTCTCAGGGGTGGTCAATGGGATCCAAGTCAATGTGTTTGTTACTAGAGTTCCGGTTGGAATGCCATGCTTCTAGGAATTTTTGCGCGTGTCTCTGTTTAGTTTTTCCTAGGATGGGTGCATTGTCCCAGTTGAAGTTGTGTCCTTCTTCATCTGTATGTAAATACAGTAAATACAACTGGGAAATTTTGCGCCAAAAACTTTACTTGCTAATGCCACAGACCATGAATGGACAGACACAGTACAACAAGCCATAGACATCAGACAGCGACAAACACAGAAAAGGAGAAAAACTAGACCTGAAGAAAAAACTAGACTAAACTTACATAAAATAACAACACAAACAACACAGAAGCATGGATACAAAACTTATCTGACCAACTCTTAACGGACACTGAAAAAGCCGTCTTAGTAAGAGGATTAAATTACAACTTCCAGGATGCAGACAAGAAAGATTTCTTAGCAGCATTAGAAACAACACTGAAAGACAACCAACTCACAGAAGAAACTCAGCAAATCATCAGACAGACAGTCACACCAGCATTAAGCAGGAAAAAGGAAGGAAACACACTTAGTACACAGCAAAGGAAAGCATCAGAAGCACTAAAAAAAGATAAAGGCATTGTTATCCCACCTACAGACAAAGGACGCTTGACAGTCATTTTAAATCAAAGAGACTACATTGAGAAAGCGAACACACTATTTGCAGATACCAACACTTACCAACAAGTAGCGATAGACCTGACCCCACAACTAGGAGATGGGGGAGATACTAAACGAGTACTTTGCATGTGTTTTCTGTGGAAAAGGACATAGAAGATATAGAATGTAGGAAAATAGATGGTGACAACTTGAAAAGAGTCCATATTACAGAGGAGGAATTGCTGGATGTCATGAAACACATAAAAGTGGATAAATCCCCAGGACCTGATCAGGTGTACCCTAGAATTCTGTGGGAAACTAGGGAAGTGATTGCTGGGCCCCTTGCTGAGATAATTGTATCATCGATAGTCACAGATGAGGTGCTGGAAAACTGGAGGTTGGCTAACGTGGTGCCACTGTTTAAGAAGGGTGGTAAGGACAAGCCAGGGGACTATAGACCAGTGAACCTGACATCGGTTATGGGAAATTGTTGGAGGGAATCCTAAGGGACAGGATGCACATGCATTTGGAAAGGCAAGGATAACATGGGTTTGTGTGTGGGAAATCATATCTCGCAAACTTGATTGAGGTTTTTGAAGAAGTAACAAAGAGGATTGATGAGGGCAGAGTGGTGGACGTGATCTACATGGACCTCAGTAAGGGGTTTGACAAGGTTCCCCAGGGGAGACTGATTAGCAAGGTTAGATCTCATGGAATACAGGGAGAACTAGTCATTTGGATACAGAACTGGCTCGAAGGTAGAAGACAGAGGATGTTGGTGGAGGGTTGTTTTTCAGACTGGAGGCCTGTGACCAGTGGAGTACCACAAGGATTGGTCTTGGATCCACTATTTTTTATCATTTATATAAATTATTTGGGTGCGAGTATCAGAGGTATAGTTAGTAAGTTTGCAGATGACACCAATATTGGAGATGTAGTGGACAGCGAAGAAGGTTACCTCAGATTACAACAGGATCTTGATCAAATTGGTCAGTGGGCTGAGAATTCGCAGATGGAGTTTAATTCAGATAAATGCAAGGTGCTGCATTTTGGGAAATCAAATCTTAGCAGGACTTATACACTTAATGGTAAGGTCCTATGGAGTGTTGCTGAACAAAGAGACCTTGGAGTGCAGGTTCATAGCTCCTTGAAAGTGGAGTTGCAAGTAGATAGGATAGTGAAGAAGGCATTTGGTATGCTTTCCTTTTTTGGTCAGTGTATTAAGTACAGGAATTGGGAGGTCATGTTGGGGCTGTAAAGGACATTGTTTAGGCCACTGTTGAAATTTTGCATGCAATTTCTGGTCTCCTATCGGAAGAGTATTGTGAACTTGAAAGGATTTAGAAATGATTTACAAGGATGTTGTCAGGGTTGGAGGATTTGAGCTATAAGCAGAGGTTAAACAGGCTAGGGCTGTTTTCCCTGGAGTGCTGCAGGCTGAGGGGTGACCTTATTGAGATTTATAAAATCATGAGGGGCATGGATAGGATAAATAGAAAAAGTATTTTCCCTGGAGTCGGAGAGTCCAGAACTAGAGGGCATAGGTTTAGGGTGAGAGGGGAAAGATATGAGAGGGGAAAGATATAAAAGAGACCTAAGGGGCAACATTTTCACACAGAGGGTGGTACGTGTGTATGGAGTGAGCTGTCAGAGGAAATGGTGGAGGCTAGTACATTTGCAATATTTAAAAAGCATCTGGATGGGTATATGAATAGGAAGGGTTTAGAGGGATATGGGCCGGGTGCTGGCAAGTGGGACTAGATTGGGTTGGGATATCTCGTCTGTATGGACATGTTAGACTGAAGGGTCTGTTTCTGTGCTGTACATCTCTATGACTCAATGACCTCATAAAATATGAGTTCCTTGAATGGGGCTTTTATCTCGTCCAATCAGGGAGCCCTGGTTGACAGAGATAAACAGGAGTGCCAGAGCTTCTGTTACTCTGAGAGCTGGCTCTGAGAAAGCTAAGCTGAACCACTGTGAAGTAATATGCACATGTAAATAAAGGGTGACTTGGTGACTTGGTGATGGGCTGCCACCCTCTGTGGAATTATTTCAATGATAGTTTTAGTGAAGATCAGCTTGAGCTTTAAATTACATTTCCATTTCATTCCAGGTGCTAACCAAAGACATGTTGTGTCTCTCAAGCATTGCATAAATGTCATGATTATCTTTAGCCGATCTTTATATTGCTGAGACTAAACGCCAGCTTGCAGACACCTCCTCCTACTGCCCCCTTGACCATGAACCCCACCTCCCACCACCAAATCATCATCTCCCAGACCATCCATGATCTCATCACCTCAGGGGATCTCCCATCCACCACCTCCAACCTCACAGTCCCGCAACCCAGCACTGCCCGTTTTTACCTCCTGCCCAAATTCCACAAACCTCCATCCCCCATCATGAAGGCCTCAAAGCCCTCCGCTTCTTCCTTTCCCGCCGAACCAACCAGTACCCTTCCACTGACACCCTCCTTTGACTGACTGAACAACTTCTCTTTCCAATCCTCTCACTTCCTCCAAACCAAAGGAGTAGCCATGGGCACCCGCATAGGCCCCAGCTATGCCTGCCTCTTCATTGGATATGTGGAACAGTCCATCTTCCGCAGCTACACTGGCACCACCCCCCACCTTTTTCTCCGCTACATCGATGACTGTATCGGCGCTACCTCGTGCTCCCACGAGGAGGTTGAACAGT
>NC_057722.1:43909148-43933448 GCF_004010195.1 Chiloscyllium plagiosum | reverse complement strand
ACAAGGGATGAATGCAGATTTCTCCAGCTTCCTCATTTCCCCTCCCCCCACCTTATCTCAGTCCCAACCCTTGGACTCAGTACCGCCTTCTTGACCTGCAATCTTCTTCCCGACCTCTCCACCCCCACCCTCTCTCCGGTCTATCACCCTCACCTTAACCTCCTTCCACCTATCGTATTCCCAGCATCCCTCCCCCAAGTCCCTCCTCACGACCTTTTATCTTAGCCTGTTTAGCACACCTTCCACATTCCTGAAGAAGGGCTTATGCCAGAAACGTCGATTCTCCTGCTCCTTGGATGCTGCCTGACCTGCTGCGCTTTTCCAGCAACACATTTTTAAGCTCTGATCGCCAGCATCTGCAGTCCTCACTTTCTTTTAGCAGGGCCAGCCAATCAAGTCAGCCAATCTGACATCCATCAACTTTGGAAGAACTGTTAGAATCCCCCAAAGTTATCGGCTGCACACTGACCATCAGGCTCTATCAGTCATTGAATGCCTTTCCTTCATTAATAGGAAGGAATGCCACTCTATTAATATATGTAACAGGTTGGTGCCCACCACCAATGGACCTTCTAAGAGAATGCTCAGTATGTTGGAAGCAATCACACCACCCACTTTTTGAGGCACTTCCAGGTTCCTCAGTTTTTCACTCCTATCATTTTAACTCCAACCTTCAGGTTAGATTCTTGGTATTTAGGACTGCCCAACAAAGAGGTGGCTCCTGACTCCAGTGAGGAACCTGATGATGAGAGTAAAGCAGAGATACAATACCAGTCACATGACAACTTGAGCCACCATTGAGCTGACCATAAGGTTCCTGAAAATTAAATTCTGCACCTGGATCATTCCATTGGGGCATTTTAATGTGCCCCAGCAAGGATTTCCTGGATTCAGTGGTCTACAGTGTACTGTGTAACTAGTTATGTTGATGTGGGAAGAGTCATCTGAACCTGTGTATATGGGCAGTACCCATATCATTGCATCTTCCACATTGCCCTCATATCTTCCAAGGTACTGTCATTAGTTTCAGCATCATCTTCCTTCTATTCTCCTTCCCATGCTCCGTGAGAGCTTCATTAGTTAAAGCCTCCCTCCTCTGTATCCTTCCAGTCCACTCTCACTCTCCAGTCTTGGTTTTAATTGTTTGAGATCCGGATTCCTGTGCGCAGGGTCATCCAGGTTCCTTTCCAGCAAGCTGTGGTATTCCTGCACTTCCAGGGGGCTTCCAACAGTTGGTGGAAATGTTGACAAAATGAATAACACCTTTAGTATGGATATTGACACGCACAAGGCGGAAGTGGATACTGCAGATGCTGGAAGTTAGAGTCAAGATTAGAGTGGTGCTGGAAAAGCGCAGCAGGTCAGGTTGCATCTGAGGAGCAGGAAAATCAACGTTTCGGGCAAAAGCCCTTCTCATTACTCATGCTGACTGTCCGACTGCGCTTTCCCAGCACCACACTCTGGACTTTAATCTCCAGCGTCTCCAGTCGTCACTTTCGCCGAGTCCGGTTGTGAAGCTGACCCCATCGCTGCTGGCTGTCTCTGCATTCACCATCCGCATTTACTTGGTTGGGAAGAGGTGTCCTTGCAGATAAGGACCTCCCTCCTTTATTGAGTAGCTTTAAATTAAGCTATCTCCCTTTCCACTAGTGCTGCCTGATTGCAAGTCTCATTTTACTTATCCTTGAGGAGAGACAATGATTTACTGATCTTTGGCCTTCCCAGCAGAGTAGTAGTTGGTTAAATATTTGTGATTAATTACATGATTTGTCCAGTATCAGGTTTCAATGGCCCTTTTATTGTTCCAAAGTAGTTCTTCTCACTGTTATGAATAAGCCCCTCCTTTCAATGCATTCACAGTAAAATGCTTTCGTAAGTGTGCAATTAAAATAATTTAAAAGGTATTTCTGAATGTATAGAGGAAGTGGTATATTTCTTTTGCATAAGTTAATAGTATTAACACGTGCATACACTCTCAAACAGGTTGTGCGCCAGCCGATACCAGATCTAAACAAATCAACATTGCCCACAACTAACCATCCCAAATCAGGGAAATATAAGGCCCCTTTAATTTACAAAGCAATCCTAGATAATTTAAAACCCAGCAGAGGTCTCTCCAACGTCCACAGAGGCGCACCACAACTTTCACAAGTCTGACGGTTAGATGTAATGGTGCTGGGTGGAGTCTCAGTCGTACTGAGAGATACTGAGACCGCAATATTGATCGCATTCAGCCGCTCCATCTCCAAGGCCTCTAGGGGCAATGTCAGAAAATCTTGTAACCTGCTTTCTAACGTGTTGTGCCATTCCCAAAGTCAGTATCTGTTGCAGTTATTTTTGATTAATCTGTTCGAAGATGTTGTGATACACCCGGGTCTTGAACTCACCTCTTCTGTCTCAGTGAGGATACTATCTCTGCAGCCAAGACCCTAAAGACGTTCCTGTCCCGTTTACAATCACGTAACAGGTTGCAGTTACTTTAATCAACCTGTTTATGACATCCCGCTCGATCAGGTGGGACTCAAACCCAGGTGTCCTGGACTCAGAGGTATGGGCACTACCAGTGAGTCACAAGACCCCAGAATCAGTTGGAGAATGACTTTCAGCACCTGGTTCAGCGAGCGTAGCGTCCCATTTAAAAGATACAGGGCGATTCCTACAGTCACTTGGCTGCACGCTGCAGTCATTGAAATCGGCAGAATGCACATACACAGTGTGTATGTATAGCCCGCAGCTGAGAGAGAACCTGTACAGTGCGATCCCACATCGGCATTGCCGCTCCCGTTTCCAGCCAGCCGTGTGCAATGTTACAGCTCAAACCGTAACCACAGAGTTACAGCAGTGTTTAGCGATAACAACATCTTAATTTTTTTTTCAGGGGAGTGCTGGTTTGGGGTTGGTGTGGGGGGGGAGGGGGTGGGAATGCTTTTCACAAAACCTCACAAGAATCGAGTTTCAAAACAACACACTTGGGACAAAACACATTTCAGCAGTTTTCCAGGTGCCCCGTGTCAAAAGTGTGTGTGGGGGTGGGGAGTTTTTATACAACGCTGTCACTTTGTTTATTGCACTGAGCTCGGTTAAAAGTCATTCACTTTCCACTTCACGGCGGCGGGGGGTTGACCTTTTTAAAAGTTGACAGCTCTCGAAACAGGTGCTTCGAGAAGGGAAGCTGGAAAGGCGTTCCCAGGAAATTGCTTAAACAAAAAAAAAGCAGCCTGCCTCTCCGTTTGTGGTTTGACAGGTTCACCGCAGCAGGGTCTCTTCATTCAGGCAAGAAAGCACCTCAGCTCTAAGATGGGCACCTTCATTGGCCACATCTCGCCGGGCCTGGCTTTCCTTTCCTTCGGGGTTCTCTACGCCTTCAAGTACTCTCTGATGGTGCTCCGGGGTGAGGAGATCCAACTTGTCTCCCGCTCCCGGCCACGTGGATTCCGGGGTTGTTTGAAGCGGATTCCAGCTGAAGGGGTGATGAAGATCGTATACGGTACCCTGGCAGTCATGGCAGAGTTTTTTTATCCACCCGGAGTGTACAAACTGGTTATTTATAACAAGGAGAAGCCTGACTACCCCTTTATCCACCCCAATGAGTGGCAGCATGTCACCATGTATTCCTATTTCGCCCTGAGTGGCTGGATGGACATTATTAGCCAGGCCTGTCTGCCCAGACGCCTGTTCCTGTTGGAAAGCATAGCCATCACCTTGGCGTTTTACATCGAAGCGCTACTGCTTTACTCTCACATGCACGGCAAGGAGAGGGTAGAGAACTCCGTGCACACCTTGCTGCTGCTCGCCTGCTTTCTGGTCTGTCTGATCCTGACTGCTGAGATCTGGAGACCGAATGACCACATCCTGTGGTTCACCAAGACCTGCCTGGTGATGACCCAGGGCACCTGGCTGCTGCACGCCGCCTTCATCCTCTACAGACCCTTCATGGGCAAAGCCTGGAAGAGCGACGACATGGCCAACCTCATGTTTGTTACCAACTTTTTCTGTTGGCACATCGCACTGAACATTATCCTGCTGGTGGTCATCTTCTCACTCACCGCCCTGTGGTACCGCCGCTGTGACCATGTTTTCCAGGAAGCCAAGAGGAAGGTCAGTCTCCACCTGAAGAGTGCGGATGGCACAGGCCTCCCATTGGAATATACCAAACTCCAGCCCGACGAGGAGGAGACGCAATTACTGCAAGAATGTGATTTTTAATGCCCCAGGTTCGGCGGGAGGGAAATGTGTCTGATCCACAGTGCGCCTCTCACTTCAATTTCATCAATACCTTGAGCCAAGACTCAGAAAAGGTTAATTAATCTCTGTATTTCTTTAAACTATGCAGGCCAGGCAGGTAAGAAAGCCACCAATATTGTGTCCCTTACAGCTCTTATGGACTGTATTTTTGAGTCAAGATTAGAGTGGCGCTGGCAAAGCTGCCCTGATATCATCGATTTTCCAGCTCCTCGGATGCTGCCTGACCTGCTGTGCTTTGCCAGCACCACTCTAATCTAGACTCTAATCTCCAGCATCTGCAGTATCCACTTTCACCTGGTATTTTTGAGTCGTTTGTCTTTGTTATAAATGTTTAGAGGTGTTTCTCAGCTGCTCTGGAAAAAAAAGTATTTGAGTATTTATACAGCGACCTGGTTTGCATTATGATGCTTTTCAGACTGAATGTTTAACAGCTACTATGGTGGCTAACTTCATTATTCATTAGCACATAATTCCCATTATTTGTGTTGACTATCCCTTCTCTATAAATAATTCAAATTTAGTAATTTATTTTTTCTCTCTTGGATAATTTTCCCCATACCCACTTGTCCCTTAAAGATACTGGCTATGTATTTTTGTGGATATTTAAACAGGTACCAGTGAAATAGCAGCCCGTTTTAATATCTACCTGATTTATTTCTTCATTCAAATCAATACAGCCAAAACAAGCTGCCAATTTTTATTTATTCATTCATAGAATCAGAGCATTGCTTGCAAGGCTAGCATTTGTGGCCCATCCCTAAATGCCCAGACATTCAATCACATAGGCCAGACCAGGTAAAAACAGCAAATGCCCTTCCCTCAAGGGCATTAGTGAACCAACTGGGTTTTTCCTGACAATTGGCAGCAATGTCATCGTCTTCATCAGTCTCCTCACTGAGGTATTTTTTTTAAATTGAATTCAAATTCCACCATCTGACATGATGAAACTTAAACCCTGGTCCCTGGAAATAAACCTGATTTTCTGGATTAACAGTCAAGCAATATTAGCAATAAACCATCACCTCCCCTGCTAATGCCTATTTTGCACAGTTATCCAGGATGAATTTGCAGTGCACAGCCTCTTTCCACAGGTAGCATTTACATCCTTTGCTCATAAGTAAGGTATCTGTCCATGCTGGTCTGGTCTGAGCTTTTCTAATTCACTTGGAGACAGAGTGGAATTCACAGTATTGACATTGCCAACATCATAAGATCACAACTGGGATGTTAAGAAATGGATACATCATGCAGCATTCACAAAGTTCCTTAAACGCTGAAGCAGTTTATGCCTGCATGTGGCAAGAGTACTTTTCAAGTATGTACTGAAAGGGGTGAGTAATTCAATCTTCATCAAGACAGAAAGTAAGCAATTTCTTTTGACATTTGAAGGCATTACCATCTCTGAATCCCCTACCACTCACATTCTCAACTTTATCGTTGATCAGAAATTTAACTGAGCCAATCATATGAATAAGGTGGCACTATACGAGCAGGTCACATACGAGGAATCCTGTGGCAGGTAACTCATTTCTTGTTTCCTGACTGCCTGTTACAAAGGCACAAGCTAAGAATGTGATGGAATACTCTCCAGTTGGTTGGATAGCAAGGCAATTGAAACCCCATCCACCACCTTCTAGCATTCACCCCCATCAACTCCCTATTTCACTACAGTGATAACAGTGTGTACCAATTTCATGATGCACTGCAGCAACCTTCCATGGCTCCTTTGATGGCATCTTCCAAACTTGTGACCTCTACCAGATGGAAGGACAAGGGCAGCTGAAACATGACAATACCACCACCACCAACAAGTTACCTCTAAGCTATATCACCATTCCTTCATTGTCACAAAGTCAAAATTATAAACTCTCCTCCACTAGCCCTATAGGTGCATCTATCCTTCCCCCATGGACTGCAACAGTTCAAGAATGTATCTCACTGCCACGTTCTTAAGAACACTCATGCAGATTGTCAATGATGCCCACATCCCAAGAACAATTTATTTAAAAAGGTTAAATATTCCCCTTCTAACACAGAGGAACATGCCTATCATTTTTTTGAAATCAGCAAGCTCAACAAAGATTAAGAATAGTACATGGGATTCCATTAGTCCTCATGGTTTATATTCTCATTGAAAAAAGTTTGTTGAACCATTTAGGGAAGTATGAATGCAATGTTAACTGTGTGATACCCAACACCTTTGTATCAGCAACAAGATATTGAATTGGGTTTATTATCACAAGCCAGGAGTCTGACAGATAACAACGCAGTTGCCTGGATGGTCCAACAACACTCAAGAATCTTTATACAATTTGGGTCAATACAAATTATTGATTTAATACCTCATCCACTGTCATAAACATCTGCTCCCTCTGCCATTATAGGGCCACAGCTGCACTGCTTACCATCTGTGCTGCAAACCCTCACCAAGGCACATTGGTAGTAATTCATAAACTGCACTACTTAAAAGGATGGGGCAATAGGCATGTTTGAATTGGGTCACCTTCAAGCTTCCTTCCAAGTCACAGACCATTCTGACATGAACAGATATCACCACTGTTTCATTATTGCTCTGTCAAAATCCTGGAATGTCCTACTAGGCAACCCCCTTTGACATTGCAAGGCATTACCATCACTGAATTCTTTACCATCAACATACTGGACATTGCCATTGGTAAGAAATGTTGCTGGATCAGCCACATAAATAAGGTGTCTACAAGAACAAATCAGAGACTGGGAATTCTGTGGCAGGTAACTCACTTCCTATCTCACCACTGTTGATCCACTATCTACAAGGCATGACTCAGGAATACTCTAGGAACATTTTCACCATCCAGAGTGCAATGGCTTAAGAAGAAGGCCCATCATCACCTTCTCAAACATAACTTGGGATCAACAATAAATGCTGAATTTACCAATAATGCCTGCATATTGATGATTAGTTACACAAAATTTAAAAATGTATAACATACTCTGTTGTTGAAATTAATGTATAGTTTAGAGGAATTGAATAAAGAGATACGGAAAATTGGTCATTTCATTTTCTATCCTGAGCTTTTAAAATTGAATGGTTTACAATGTTGGCAAAGTCTTTTTTTACCTAAATTGAGCTGAAGTATGAATGAAAATCATTAATTGATAACATCAAATTGTTAAAATGACTTGAATGAAGATATAAATGTTTATATGTTTCAAATATGTGCAATGACTGTAATCCAGTTCTAACAATGCTTGTGTAATTGTTGCTATAATATTCATTTGAAAGTTAACATTATTGCTGTGAGAGATTTAAAACTCCAAGTCACATTAAAATGACAAGATTTTGTTTAGTTTTGCTTGCTTGAAGTCTTCGAATAAAAAATTTCCAGTATAAAATCAATGAATTGAAAGTGTAACCATCTGCATCAAATCCACTAAAGCCTGTCAGTGGTAATGCTGAAAAACATTGTTTCAATTCAAGACAAGCACATAAAGCAAAAATAATTACCTTAGTTTAAAATGTGCCTCACCTGCATATGTTAGTTTTCTCAAGTCAGTAGATTTTGTTTGGAATCAAATTTTATTCAAAATTCTTTGTTTATCTAAAATTTAATGCACTAATGTGCAGCTTTACTTCAGTGTGTGAATTATACTTCAGCAGATATGAACCCATTGTTCCAGAGAGAGGCAAATTACTCAATTACACCATTAGCTAAATATTAGAGCCTGTATCCAAAAGGCACCATTATACAGTGCAATGCACCCATACAATCAAGTTGTTAAGTACGTTAGGTACAAAGTGCTCTCCAAATCCGACAAATGAGATAGCCTTATGTGATGAATGTTTTGATGGCTTACTCACCTGTACAAATAAAATGTAATCACATAACTGCTTCTTGGCCTTTAGAAAACATTGGACTTTCGTCAAAATATGTTCAGTGACCATGCACATGAATATATAATTTTAAAATTGACTGACATGGGAATTTAACTAGCTAATTTTCCTTTCCGAGTGTAGAAGCTTGATGATCTATCATGCTGGTGCATTGTGGAAATAGACAGATACATAAGTATGACATATTTGACCTTGTAATATTCTACATTTATGAATGGAAATAAGTGCAACACAAATAAAATAGTCTCTGCAATGAAGTAACATCATAGTGCAAACCTTTATTACTTGAATATTGTAGTGTACAATCAGGAAGGCAGGAACTTAGAAAATATATATTTGTGGTTCCATATGTTTTATTTTCATGGCCTTCCATGTTTTCACATATCTTCTTTCATCTGACAAAATAGTACAGGTAAGACAATCTGATTGTGGAGAGATCATCATTGTATGGTGACGGCATGTCCCTTCGTCCCATCATCATAATATCCAAAAGCAGGCACAGGAGAGCTATCTTTTCCCTAGGAATCAACTTTATAATGAAAAGTCACAAGTTAATAAAGTCCTTGAGCTCCAATGGCATTTTAAGATATGTGAGAGGAAGGATTTCATATTGCCAATCCCAACAATGACTGAGATCTACGGACCTGCCACCACCTGGCCCCCATTTTATTCCTGCTGAATTTGAATGGGCCAGTTGTGTGAAATGCTGATGAAACTCAGCAGTCAATACTCTAATGCCTTAAGCTCCATGAGGTTCAATGGATCATCAACCATTTTGATCACTCCTCTGAAAATTTCTGGCCAGAGTAATATATCAACTCCATTAACTTTATTTCTGCAGGGATTAAACATTAGAACACCAAAATCATGCATGAACATAAAGGCACTGTGTAAGCATGTTGAGAATTCTGAGGCTATAGCAGGATATGGTATTACATTTGAGGTTCTGCAATGGTTGATACATGTAACAGCAGCAATGTAGGAAATTTTAAAAATGTAGGACTTTCTTTGAATTAAATATGCATTTCATTTTGTTTCATTTTTGAGTGAAACCATCTTTGCACCTCAGAAAAGTTTAATTTTTTTGTTCACTGTAAGTATTTCTTAAAAAGATTAATTGTACGAGTGTACTGTGTGATAAAACAATAGCAGTTTCATAAATCACTTGATACAAATATGATTTAAAGAATATTTGACATTACAATAAAATACTATAAGTTCAAAGTTTGTGAGAAGATTTGTAGCTCGGGTTTTCGTTGTTGTGGTTCTGTTCGCCGAGCTGAGAATTTGTGTTGCAGACATTTCGTCCCCTGTCTAGGTGACATCCTTAGTGCTTGAGAGCCTCCTGTGAAGCGCTTCTGTGATGTTTCCTCCAGCATTTATAGTATACCACTATAAATGCCGGAGGAAACATCACAGAAGCGCTTCACAAGAGGCTCCCAAGCACTGAGGATGTTACCTAGACAGGGACGAAATGTCTGCAACACAAATTCCCAGCTCGGCGAACAGAACCACAACATACTATAAGTTATGATTTCAAAAATAAAATATTTGACAACCTTGAATCGTGTATGCTTGATGTTTATAAATACCTCAAGTTCTTAATGGCCAGCCATGGACAAAAGGATCAAGTCAATACTTTCATCAATCTGTTCAGATATGTTATGACACTCCTCTGGGGCAGGTGGGACTTGAATCCTGACCTTCTGGCCCAGAGGTAGAGATACTATCACTGTGTCATAAGACCCCACTTACAAGCAAACAGCATAATGGGGATAATTTTAATTTGATGATGGAAAACTAAGGAGATAATCACAATTTAACTGTAATAATATGCTTATTTTAATTTGGGTTCCACCAAGGCCACTCAGTGCCTGTTATCATTATAGCTTTGCTTCCAACATAGACAAAAGTGCTGAATTCCAGTGGTGAGGTAAATATGGCATCAAGGATCCTGAACAAAACTGGAAACAATGGGAACCAGAAGAACACTCCTTTGGTTGGAGCCATACCTACCATAAAGTTAGGTGGGTATGGTTATTGAACACCAGTCATTTCAGTCCCAGGACATTATGGCAGAGGTTCCACAGGGTAGTGTTCCTTGCCCAAACGGTTTTCAATTGGTTCATCACTGACCATCTCTGCATCCTCAGGTCAGAAGGGTGATATTAACTAATGACTGCACAATATTTCGTACCATTTGCAGCTCTTCAGATCCTGAATCCATGCCCAAATGCAACAAGACCTGGATGATATCTCAGGCTTGGATTGACATGTGGACAGTCACACTTGTGCCATACAAGTTTCAGGCAGTGGCCATTTCAAACAAGACAGAATCTAACCATTTCCCCTTGACATTCAATGGCAATGCTGTCACTGAATCCCTCACTAACATAATCCTGAGTGTCAACATTAAGCAGAAACTGAACTAGATCACCCTTATAAGTTCTGTGTCTACAACAGCAGGTCAGAGGTTTAGAATTCTATGACTTGTAACTCATCTCTTAACTCCTCAAAGACTGTCCATTGCCTATAATGCACAATTCAGAAGTGTTATGGAATACTCTTCGGGTCGACACAGCTCCAATAAAAGCAAAATATTGCAGGTGCTGGAAATCTGAAACAAGCACAGAGAATCTTGAGCACACTCAGCAGGACAGTCTGCATCTAAGGGCACAGGAACATTGAAATAGGAGCAACCCCTCAAGCTTGTTCCATCATTCAATGAAATAATGGCAAATCTGTTGTCTAAACTTTGGCTCATATCCCTTAATATGTTTCCTTAACAAAAAATTGTCAATCTCAGATTTAAAATTAACAACTGATCCCATATCCACTGCCATTTATAGAACAGATTTCCAAACATCTCCCATCCTTTGTGTGTCGAAGTGCTTTCTAACATCTCTCTTGAACTGTATAGCATTAATTCACAGACTATGCCCCCTGGATAGTACAGATCCTTGATGCCATATTTACCTTACCACTGGAATTCAGCCCTTTTGTCAATGTTGGAAGCAAAGCTATAATGATATCAGGCACTGAGTGGCCTTGGTAGAAGACAAGCTAAAATGAGCATAGTATTAGAGTTTACTTGCAATTAAGACTAAGATAGGTTCTTGAGTATCAAGGATATCAAGCGTTGCGGGGAGAAAGCGGGAGAAGGTGGTTGAGCAACTTATCGGCCATGATTGAATGGCAGAGCAGTTTCGATGGGCTGAATGGCCTGATTTCTACTCCTATTTCTTATGGTCTTGTGGTCTTATAGATCTTGAATCTCCACCCAGTGGTAATGTTTATCTTTATCTAACCTGTTTTCCGCTTTAATATTTTGAAGACTTCAGTCAGATCACCCTTTAACATGCTAAATTCTAGAGAAAAGAGGCTTAATTTGTATTACCTGTGGAAAGAGAAGCAAAGTTAATATTTCAAGTCCAGTATGTCTTCTTCAGAGCTAGGTACAGCTCCAACAACATTCAAGAATCTTTACACCTTCCAGGACAAAGCAACCCACTTAATTGATATCCCACCCACCAAATTCCACATTCATCTCTTCACCACCGATCTACAAGATGCACTGACAGCAACTTCCCAAATTCACAACCTCTATTACTGAGAATGTCAAGCAGGCACAAGGGAACACTACCATCTATAAGCTCCCTCTAAGAGGAACTTTGTAACACACCATCCTAAATTGGAATTATATTACCATTCCTTCACTGTTGTTGGGTCAAATTTCACTAACTCCTTTCCTAACAGCACTGTGAATGTACTGACACCTCAAGGACTGCAATAGTTCAAGAAGTTAACTCATCACTAACTTCTCGAGGACCCACATCACATAAATGAATTAAAACAATCTATACCTATCATTCAATGTAGAGTAAAATATAGTTCTGTAAATTCTGCTTGGTCTGGAAAGAACTGTGCATCTTTAAGTTGATTTTAGTTTAAACTCTACTGGACAAACAGATCTTTTCAAGTAAAGACTGGAGTATGTTGAGCAGTAAAAATATATTTAATGTTTTGTTGGTTAATATGTCATTTTATTTTCTAGATATGTCTTACTATACTTCTTTCCAATGTGCACAGGTGAAAGAAAATCATTTCTTAACAGATTTTAAACACAGTTTTAATCCAGTAGGATGGTTGTTAGATGCAGGTGATCAGTTGACAGTGTGCAAGCATGATATAAAGGATTGGTTTCTGCGCTATTTGAGTTTTTTTATTTTGTACTACATTGCTGAAAATTAGTATCTGGCTTCCATTCATAATAACTATATTTATTTGTAAATTTTTATTCATATATAACCTATTAGTATCACAGCACAAGCTAGCATTTATTGTCCATCCCTAATTGCCCTATGAGAAGGTGGTGTTGAGCTGTCTTCTTTAATTACTAGAGTTCTTGTGGTGAGGAAATACTCACTGTGTAGATAGGAAGGGAATCCTAAGATTTTGACCAGCAACAGGCAACAAATGGCTCTATATTTTCAAGTCAGGATGGTGTGACTCTAATGGTTGGTGTTCTCATGAGCATGCTGCTCTAGTTCATTTAGACAGTAGGATTCACTGGTTTGGAAAGTGCTCTTGAAGGAGCCTTGGTGAATTGCACTTGTACTTCTTGTAACTCATACTGTATAATGATGGAGGGGATTAATGTTTAATGTGGAGGATGTGGTGTCAAAGAAATGTGCTGCTTTGTCCTGAATGGTATCATTTTCCTCCTGAGTGTTGTTGCAGCTGCACTCATTGATACCAGTGTGAAATATTCTATCACTTTCTTGTCTTACACCTTGGAGATAGAGGAGAAGCTTTGGGAATTTAGGAAGTAATTTACTCACTGCAGAATTCCCAGCTGCTCATGTAGAATCAGTGCTAAAGTATAGATCAATTAAGGAAAGCCAATATGGATTTGTTAAAGGCAAATTATGTTTAAGTAACTTGAGTGTAAGATGAATTTGACGATTGGATGCTACTAAAACCGCTGGTACTTTGATATATAATAGGTTTATCAAAAAAGTTCAAACTGATTGACAGAAAGGACAGTACTAGTAAGAGAATGAAATTTACAAAGTGTTAAGAAATAGAGAGAAATATAGAAGCATAGGAAATAGTTGCAGGAGTAGGCCATTCGGTCCTTCATGCCTACTCTGCCATTCAAAATGATCATGGCCGATCATCCAACTCAATGTCCTGTTCCCACTTTCTCCCATTTCTTTTGATCCTTTAGCCCTAAGAACTATATGTTATGCCTTGTTGAAAATATTCAATATTGGCCCCCACTGTTTTTGATTAGATTAGATTACTTACAGTGTGGAAACAGGCCCTTCGGCCCAACAAGTCCACACCGACCCGCCGAAGTGCAACCGACCCAGACCCAAAAAGGCCCAGATAGATAGATGGAATCGGCAAGCATATGAACTTTAGAATAGAGAAGGGTGAAGTGATACATTTTCATAAGAAGAATGAGAACATGCAGTGTTAAATAAGGGAAATAACTTGAAGAACAGTTGAGCACAAATTGTTGAAATTTGTGGCTAGATGAATAAGTGGTTAAAAATGGACATGGGATTCTTGTCTTTACAAATATTAAATATATATAGTAAGGTCAAGATTTTACTGATAGCAGCCAAATACTGATGCTGAGCTTGGAGGCAGGCAATAGAGCTGGAAGTGCAGACAGTGGTGTTATGGTTGTGATATTATCAGAGCCGGTCAATTAATGATCTGCAGATAAGGGAGACAGCCTGTTAGGTGATGCAAGTTGAAAGCTGTTTTGGCTTAGAGCATACTGACGTTATCTGTAGAAGGCAGCTAGCAGTACCTGTCCATGCAGTGAACAAGATGTGGCAAAAACAAAATTCACTGTAATGTCTGAAGGCAGATCAAGGTCCACTTCACAATTCATTGATCACTCCCGAGTGGTACTTCAGGTGTAGATTTTTGGGAGTTTAAGTGACTGAGAAGCAATCTCATTGAAACATGTGAAAGGCCATCTAATTGAAACACACAAGGTTCTGAATGTGCTTGACAGGGTAGGTTGTAAGAGTTTATTTATGTTGGCTGGGGAACAGGGCACATTCTCAGTATGACAATCAATTCTTTTCCGACTGGGATGAGGAGTAATTTATTCACTTGAAGGATTGTGAAACTTCAGAATTTTCTACTCCTGATGGTTGATGGACAGTTTTTTACCATTGGCATTCATGTTACATGACTGTGTGTGTTCAATTGGTGAGTCACAATGGGAATTTATGTACTTAGAACAGAAGAGTGGACACAATGGAACAAAATGACCAAGAATCAGAGACAATATACACTGCATAGTACAGAGAAATAGAGGCAGACAAGGCAATATGATATGAAGCCCTGAGGGAATGAGATGAAGAATAACGGATGCGACAGTTACAAAACCTAGTACCCATGTTTCCATCATTGGCCACATACATCCTCAGATGGTGAGTAGTCAGAAGGAAATGTTGGAAAGTGCATTGCTCTCTCATTATTCTTCTCTCTCTTACAGACCATTAGCAAGATCAGCCAGCTGCTGAGCCTATGTGACAGCACTCCACCTCTGAGCAGGAGGACAAGGAGACTTCAAAGGCTGCCCCGTCACATAATTCCCCTATACTTCCCATTAGCAAGGATTCTATTATGCCACTGGGTAGTCATGCCTGCTTAGCAATGAGGTCGCAATCTGTTGAACACAGCACAGATGCAGCTGGTGGAGGCAGTGACAGATGAGGCCATCATACTTTGGTGATTGTGGGAGAGCCCAATGATACTCAGCTTCAGGCTGAGGACCAACCTCTGGAGTCATTAGGTGGCACATCTGGATTGCAGTGTGACGTGTTTAAACATTTGGTAGAAGTTTTGTAATGGAGGAGTCAATCCAAATCATATGTGTATCCACAACTCTGGTGTGCACACATTTGGTACCCTCCACTGAAAGAATGACAACCCTTAAGGCAAGATAGCCCAGTGGATGCCAGAGGTGCGCACAATTGCCACCTCTGTGGAACAATAACTGAATTACTTAACAATAATAGATGGGGGCAAGGTTCCTTGAGTCATTGCCTGGTTTTTGAAGACAGTTAAGCAGGAACACTACATAGTACAGAGGAGAAGCTAATTCCCAGGTCCATCAGCTCCTGCACCTCTCTAATGTTCTCTAATGTCTCTCCAAAAGTGAATCTCTTCCCACTTCTTTGCATTCAATTTAGTCCATGTCTTATCCACTTATACCACCAACCTATCTACGACCTCTTGCTGACAGTTAAGAACACTTCAAAGTTTTATGATCATCTGCAAATTTTCAAATTGAGCACAGCACTTCCAAGTCTAGGTAATTGAAATCTGGAAAAGCAAAGCTCCTAACACTGACCCAAGGGCAATCTATGTCTTCCTCCAGCCTGAATCACAAAAAATCTCTAAATGATCTCCTCAGATATAAAAAAAAATCAATGCTATTATCTTCTTCAACATCTGAGGCAGTGGCTCTCTACTGTTTCCTATGCATTCAGATCCTCTGCCATCACAGCTCAATGAGATTGCCTCTGCTGCTCAACAAAGTAGCCAAAGTCTATACAGTATCATCTACTTGACCAAGCCACACAATTTACCACAATGGCTGTCACCTGCAACCGACACAAACCTCCCACAAAGCCTCCACACTGTTATAGCTGGTAAAGTCTCACTGTTCCCCTGCATCCCTTAAAACAACATTAAAAAGACTGGTGAAGTCACAATTAATTGGACCATTTAACAGGTGCAATTTCCTCTTGCCTTGTTCTAGCAAGAAGTCCACCCGCCAATCCAGCTGCGAGTCATACAGCATGAAAACAGACCCTTTAGCCCATCTCGTCAGCGCTGACCAGACATCCCAATCTGACCTATTCCCAGTTACCAGTATTTGGCCCATATCCCTCTAACCCTTTCTGTTCAAATACCCATCCAGATGGCTTTTAAATGTTATGATGCAGAGGGGCCACTGTTGGACTGGGGTAGACTAAGTTAAAAAAATCACACAACAGTAGATTATAGTCCAATAAGTTTATTTGGAAGCACTTGCTTTCAGAGTGAGCAGCGCTCCGAAAGCTAATGCTTCCAAATAAACCTGTTGGAATATAACCTGGTATTTGTGTGATTTTTAACTTCTAAATGTTGTAATTGTACCTGCCTCACCAGTTTCTTTGGCAGCTCATGCATGCACCATGTGAAAATGTTACCCCTCAAATCCTTTTTAAATCTTTCCCCTCTCAATTTAAACCTACACCCTCGGTTTTAGACTCCACCAAACTATGTAAAAGTCCGTGGCTACTCACCCTATCCATGCCCGTCATGATTTTCTAAACCTCTACGTGGTCACCTCTCATCCTCTGATGCTCCAGGGAAGATAACCCCAGCCTATTCAGCCTCTCCCAATAGCTCCAACCCTCCAATCCTGGCAACAACCTTATAAATCTTTCCTGTGCCCTCTCATGTTTAACAATATCCTTCCTATAGAAGGGCAATCAGAATTGTACGCGGTGTTCTAAATGTAGCCTCACCAATGAGCTATCCAACTGCTATATAATGTTGTAACTCCTATACTCAATGTTCTGACCAATGAAAGCAGGTGTGCTAAACACCTTCTTCACTACGCTATCTACTTGTGACTCCACCTTCAAGGAATTATGCACCTGAACGCCTGGGTCTCTTTGTTCAGCAACACGTCCCAGGGCCCTATCATTAACTGTATAAATCCTGCCCTGATTTGCCTTACCAAAATACCAAAATGCAATGGCTCACAATTTAAAAATTAAACTCCATCTGCCAGTCATCGGCCCATTGGTCTATCTGATCAAATTTCTGTTGTACTCTCAGATACCTTTCTTCACTGTTCACTACACTACCAATGTTAGTGTTAGCTGCAAACTTACTAACCATGCCTCCTATATTCACCTCCAAATCGTTTGTATAAATGACAAAAAGCATTGGATCCATCACTGATCCTTGTGAGTGGCAGAATAACCAAATGCAACATGAAGGAAACTTCTTGACTCAGAGAATGGTTGCATTCTGGAATGTGCTCCCTTTAATTTAGGTGGGGGCAGTTTCAGTTATGGTTTTCCAAAGGGAATTTCCTTCAATGGCACAAAAAATAGTGTTCCATGGAAAGGGTGGGATAATAGAATTAACTAGATTGTTCTTGCTCAATGGACCAAATGATTTGCTTCTACGCAATAAAGATAAAGGTAAAGTCACTTTTATCCCGGAGGACCATAGGGTCATTACTGAGAGAGAGAGATGACTGGAGTAAGGTTAGCCTGAAGGTCACTACACCTCAGGCTAGGGCAGGGGTTGAGAAGGAGGGACCTTCATGGTAACCTCAGCCCCTGCATCAGGTGGATTTGTAAGGATGAAGTGAAGTCAGCTTTTCACTCTTGTTGGTTCTTCCACTACCTGCTGCAGTTAGGCAGCTGTACCCTTTAGGTCTTTGTCAAGCTCAGTCAATAACAAGATCACTGTGCCAGTCTTAGGGATAGGCTTTGAAATCCCCTCGCAAAGTGCATTCTGTGTCTGTTTAATAGAAATATTGGAAACATGTTCTAATTATCTTCAACTCTGAAGAATAAAATGATTTAAACTTGCAATATTCTTTTGAAGTGTAGGTTCAATTTTAACTTGCAATGAGAGCAGCGTATAGATGGGACAGAAATGGATGATACAACTGGAGGATCAGTATAGAGGGAGGCCAGCTACTTTTAATAAATACTATCTAATTATCGGGTCATAAATGTTATGACACAGAAGGAGCAACTTCTCTTATTGAGCTTGAGCTATCCAATTAGTCACATGTTCCTTTTTTTTCACCATAACCCAGTAATTATTTTCTTTAAGAATGAATTCAATTTCCATTTGAGAGTAATTTTTGAATCAGCTTCGATCTCTCAATCAGGAAGTACATGCCAGATCAAAGCAGCATTTCATATTATGTAATGCCTCTGATGCAATAAAATGTCTCAAATAACTTCACAAGAGCTTTAGAAAATAACATATGAGATTGAGTCGTGTCAATAGACTTTGCAGCAGATGGTCAAAAGCTTGATTAAAGTGCAACGTTTTACAGAGTGTCTTAAAGGAAGAAACATTTGTCCAGGGCTTAATTACTTCAAGCCACAACTATTTCAATGACAGGAGAAGGAGGATCTACAAGTATCCCTTGCTCAATGCTGAGCAAGCTCAACACATCAGTACGAAAGAGATGGCTGAAGATTTGCTAACAACCTTCAGCTGGAAAAGTGCAGAGTGGATGAAACATCTCAGCCTCCTCCAGAAGTCTCCAAATTTCAGGAGCTAGCCGTCAGCTAATTTGATTCATTTCACATTATAGCATGAAATGGATGGCGGCAGGGGGTACTGCAAATGTTACAGGCTCCAATAATAATGTAGCAATAGTGTTGACTTGGGCGGCACAGTGGCACAGTGGTTAGCACTGCTGCCTCACAGCGTCAGAGACCCGGGTCCAATTCCTGCCTCGGGCAACTGTCCGTGTGGATTTTGCACATTCTTCCCGTGTCTGTATGGGTTTCCTCCGGTTTGCTCCCACAGTCCAAAGATGTGCAGGTTAGGTGAATTGACCATGCTAAATTGCCCACAGTGTTAGGTGTAGGGGAATGGGTCGAGGTGGGTTGCTCTTCGGAGGGTTGGTGTAGAATTGTTGGGCCGTAGGGCCTGTTTCCACACTGTAAGTAATAAATCATAAAGACTTGTGCTTCAGAACCTGCTGGCCCACCTGGCCAATTACTACCCTATTTATTTACTCTTGATCATCAGTAAAATGATGGAAGGTGTCATCAACAGTGCTATTAAGTCACACTTTCTTAGCAATAACCTGCTTACTGGCACTTTGATTTGGATTCCATTTTGGCACTCAACCCCTTACCTCATTACAGCCTTGGTTCAAATATGGACTAAAGACCTGAAATCTCGACGTGAGGTGAGAGTGACATCAAAGCTGCATTGGGACAAACATGGCATTAAGGTGGGAGAAAGTAGATGCTGGAGATCATAGTCAAAAGAATGGCACTGGGAAAACACAGCAGATCAGGCAGCATCTGAGGTGCAGGAGAGTCAATGTTTTGAGCATAATCTCTTCATCAGGAATGATGATGGCATTAAGGTCTCCTAGCAAAACTAGAACTAATGGGAATCAAGGGAACTGTCTTTGCTGGTTGGAGTAAGGTCAGCATAAAGGGAAATGGTTGTGGTGAATGGAGGTTATCACATTAGTTCCAGGACTTCCTGAAGTTCCTCATGCCCAATCATCTTTGATCTTCCATTGCTTTACCATAAAATTTGAAGTAGGGATCTTCGCTGATGATTGCACAATGTTCAGCACCATTTACATATCCTCAGCTACTGAAGCATTTCATCAACAAATATAACAAGACCCAGACAATATTCAAGCTTAGGCTGACAAATCACAAGTTATATTTAAATCACACAAGTGTAAGGCATTGGTCATCTCCACGAAATGAATCCAACGTTAATGACATTTACATTACCTAATCGTCACTCTCAATAGCCTGGGATTACCACTGACTGAAAACTGAACTGGACTAGCCTCTTTAATATTGTGGTGACAAGAGCAAAAGCCTGTTAAACACCTATAAGGCACAGGAAGACTCACTATTTGTCTAGATAGGTTCAGGTCCAACAATACCCAGGAACCTTGATGCTATCAAGTACAAAGCAGTTCTCTTGATTGGGCACCACACTGAAAGTTGCACTCCTTCACAGCAACGTGTACCAAAACGCAATTCAGAAATTCACCAAGGCACTTTAGACATTACCTTCCAAACCCACTACAACTATTGGCACTACCCTGCATAGACCTATGTCTCCCTGTTAGTTGTAAAAACAGAAGGTGATGGTGTGCTGAATCCAAACTGCCAAACAAAAGTCATACTGACCTCAAAACATTAACTCCTTTTCTCTTTTCACAGATGCTGCCAGACCTTTCCAGCCCTTTCCAGTTTCTTGCCTCATATTTCCTTTATCTGCATTATTTTGCTTTTATTTTATGACAACTTCTGCAATTCAGAAGTACAGTGGAAACATCACCCTCCGCACATTCCTCTCCAAGGTACTCACCATTTGACGTTCCTTCATTGCTAAAAAATTTTGAGATTTACACTCCTGCGTATATATCCAACTGAATCATGGGTGATGTTGAAGGTTAGGAACATAAGGTGTTGGATTGAGTCAATGCCATGTACATGCTTTGAAACCTTCTTCCCTTACAAAGTAACTGATGGCCATCCAAGACCACCAACTACTTTGTTCCTGCCCAGAGTGATGTCATAGGGCACAATATAGCATCTGGACACAACACAGACACAACCTCAGGAATAGTGAAAAACAAATGTTTATTATCAGAACATAACTGTCAGCTGTGGGCCCCATGTGCATTAGTGTGTCTACCCCTTCCACTCCCACCAGCTGCCCCTCACTGCTCTTCCCTGTTTTGTAGATGTTCGGGGGGAGGTGGGGGGAGGGGGGGGTGTTGATGGTGTTGATGGTGATAACCTGTCCCCTATTGGACACCATTGACCCTGGAGGGAGGTTTGGTCAAGTGGACTAAGAGTCATTTGTGTCTGGCTGAGACAGACATGCCGGTGGCAATGTTACCCCTTATAGCCCAAAACTCCAAGATTTGGAAAAGAACAAGCAGCAAGGAGTTGGAAGGCCAAGCTATATCTGAATGGGCCTGCGTATGATTCCTCTTCGGGCCAGATCCTTTTGGCACTGCTCTATCTCCCAGGCCCACTCTCACCTTGCCTTCGGTCCTGTTGACCATAGCCTGTGGCAATGGAGTGCAGGTCTGCTTGACTCGCCATCTTCACCTGATGGTTCTGGGACTGTCTCTCCATGGCAGCCACCAAGGTCAGAAATTCACAGGACTGGCTACATTGCTGCACCTCCTGAGCAAAGATGGCCAGTGAGTCACAGGACTGGATGCATCACTCCATCTTTTCAGTCATGACAGCCATTATGACCTGTACCCATCTGCCACTCCTGGTCCTCCTTTTGCATTTCTATGATGTTCCTGATTGCCATGATTATGGGTATTCTCCTGTCTTGTGGTGAACCTGTTCTTGGTTTCCAACAGCCTTTTATCCTTTTCCTTTCTAAGCAGCAGGCAGTGTGAGGTCCCCAGCAGCCTCCTGTTCTACACTCACTTTGCGTCGACCTTATCACCATTTTGGGATCAGAGCTTCCAGCCTTGCTGATGCTTCCTCTGGGATCTGGAAACTATTGTTTGCAGAGGTCAATGACATGCCCGCTGGGGGGATGGCCAGCTCTCTACTAATGTACTCAGGACACTGACTGCACCTTTAAGGCACAAGAGGCAAGCTTGCAGTGCCTGATGAATGACACTGACTGCCTGATTAATGTGCAATGACAAGGGGTCCTCACTCACATTCCTGCAGGAATGGTGCCTCTCCTCTCCGGAGAGCGCAAGGGCCCTCTCCTCATACTAGGTGAGGACACTGATCTTGGGCACCACTCCACCGATACAACATAATTCTGCCCTGTTAGGGATGTTATCTCCATAAAGGAGACGAATGAGTAAGGTGTAAATGGGTGACACGGTGTGTAGTGTATGTGGAGGACAGGTATTGGGGTGTTCTGAGTGAGCAGGAAGGCAGTTCAGGGGGAGTGTGTAGTTAATGTTGTGGGAGGATGGGGCTAACAGGAGTGAGTGAAGCACGGTATTGTATGCAACATAGGGGATATCAGAGCATGAGCTCTGGTGAGAAGTGAGTGCTATGGCACAGACTAAGTGAGTTGATGTTGCAGAGAACAAATATGGCAATTAGCTTTGTGGAACTTAGAAGGTCATTCACCTTCTTGTGGCACTGCAACCTGGACCTTCCTATCCTCAAGACAGCACTGGTCTGGGAGCGGAGCAGGCTGGCGAGGTGTGCTGATGCAGTTTCCACTGCCAGTCCTCCAGGAAGAGTACAATCCTCCTACACACCATTCCTTCATCCAGAGATTCTATATCCCTGTTGGAGAACCACAGTGCTAGCTTCCCCTTCTCAGCATCTGTCCAAAGTCCCTGATGGTGAACAGGGCAAATATAATGCTCCTCCAGGTGTTCAGTGGGCTTTTAGAGAAGGTGTGGATGAAAGGGATGTTGATCTTAGAGCAGATGTCCAATGGGTGGACACAGTGCTTGGCAAGATGGGGCAGAAATTGGACATGATACTTGCCATTAGGCAGCAATGAACAATTAATGCAGCAAATTTGATGAGATACAGCAAGATAACTAGCTAAGCCTTACAGTGAGTATCACTCCACCAAATACGACATGACTTGCATGGAGTCAAAACCTATAAGATTCAGCCCAAAGTGAGTTCCACGGCTCACAGTCTAGCCAGATGAAAGCATAACCACCAAAGCAGAAACAATAAATATTAGGGTTGCTCAAGAATTCAGAATTATATCAATGTAAATGTTGGACATTTGTGGAACTGGAAGATATTACAAAGGTAATGAGGAGTGAAGGCTTGGAATGATTTTAAGGCAAACATGGGATTTCAAAACATTTTTTTTCTCTTGTCAATTTTACTTTATTTTAACCAATTACCATAAGCCCGAGTCCTTTTGTTAATTCTTTTGAGACTAGATATAGTTTTAATTCCTGATGAAGGGCTTTTGCCCGAAACGTCGATTTTGCGGCTCGTCGGATGCTGCCTGAATTGCTGTGCTCTTCCAGCACCACTGATCCAGAATCTGGTTTCCTCCAGCACCACTGATCCAGAATCTGGTTTCCAGCATCTGCAGTCATTGTTTTTACCCCATAGTTTTATCATATTTATTCTATCATAATTCTTTATGAGTTTCAACATCGCTATCAAATTTTCCTATAAACTTTTCGTGTATAAAGACCAGTTTGCCTATCTGTTTCCCACCAGATGGTTGTTGGAGAGATGTTAATGCAGGGGATGGGGCTGGAATGGGTGGCCCAAGGGGCCCTATATAAGACATGCTACCATCAGAAAGCAAGTGAAGCTGAAAGATTCCTAAAGGGCTTGGACCTCTTGGTTCCCAAGAAAGTATTCCAAAAGTTAAGAAACTAACTGAACATTTTTCCACTGCTCTCTTGCCTTCCTCTGGGTATCTGGTAGATATTCAAATAGGCCTCAACTTGAGTTGTACTAAAGATTGCATGGTTGGAACCAATTACATAATTACTTCCTTTAAGCCCCACCCAGCTGCAGTGGAAGTCACTGTGTCTTCAAAGAAAAGGAAGATAAATTGTTGATGAGAAGAAATGGAAACAGCTTAAATCAGTTTTTGAAGTCAACTTACATAATTTTATCAACTCCCACACTATTCCCACCAACTGGGATGGGTTAAAATTGACCCATATCATTGTGTATTATAAACAATTGTACACTAGTCAAGACTATATAACAAATAACATTCAAACCTTCATGACTTATAAAACCAGTTTTACAACTTTGGGATGGGCAGGCCCGCATTCTCTGATTTAAAGCAGTACATCCATGCTTGTTTATTCTGTAGCTTTACTTGTTTCTCCTTCAAAAATGATTTGCCTCTGATTAAAAAAGAAAAATAAATGCTGGAAATACTCAAAAAAAAATACTCAGCAGTCTGACATAATTTACAGAGAAGGTAACAATTAACAACCACTTAATGGCATCCTGCTGCTGCTGGTACTACCTGTGTCACAGGCAGGGCTCTAACCATGCAGGCAATATGACAGCAAATGCTGGTGTGCTTGCTGACTGTTGCAGTGTCATTCAGTCAAAGGCACTCAGGGGCACCCTGCATGGGAAAGGGGTGGGATGGTCTCATTGAATGCCACCCGACAGAACGCCCCTGGTGCTCACCTTCCACCCTACAAACCTCCGCATAAACCAAATCATCCGCCGACATTTCCGCCACCTCCAAAAAGACCCCACCACCAGGGATATATTTCTCTCCCCACCCCTTTCCGCCTTCCGCAAAGACCGTTCCCTCCGTGACTACCTGGTCAGGTCCACGCCCCCCTACGACCCACCCTCCCATCCTGGCACTTTCCCCTGCCACCGCAGGAACTGTAAAACCTGTGCCCACACCTCCACCCTCACCTCTATCCAAGGCCCTAAAGGAACCTTCCA
>NC_057722.1:43892769-43905583 GCF_004010195.1 Chiloscyllium plagiosum | reverse complement strand
ATCCACCCTGCCGAGGACATGGAGGTCCTGGGCCTCCTCCACCGCTGCTCCCTCACCGCCAGACGCCTGAAGGAAGAACGCTCATCTTCCGCCTCGGAACACTTCAACCCCAGGGCATCGATGTGGACTTCAACAGCTTCCTCATTTCCCCTTCCCCCACCTCATCCTAGTTTCAAACTGCCAGTCCCCTTGACTTGTCCGGACTTGTCTGACCTGCCTCGCTCCTTTTCCACCTATCCACTCCACCCTCTCCTCCCTGACCTATCACCTTCATCTCCTCCCCCACTCACTCATTGTACTCTATGCTACTTTCTCCCCACCCCCACCCTCCTCTAGCTTATCTCTCCACGCTTCAGGCTCTCTGCCTACATTCCTGATGAAGGGTTTTTGCCCGAAACGTCGATTTTGCTGAAGCTCCTCGGATGCTGCCTGAACTGCTGTGCTCTTCCAGCACCATTGATCCAGCATCTGCAGTCATTGTTTTTACCCTCCCACCCTTGCTGACGACTCCCATGCCCTCCCCAGCCTCGGAGCCCCTCGGCTCCATCAATCATCTGTACCTAGGCTTCAGTCTTGTTCTAAGAATTCAGGTGTGTGTCGTACTGGCAGTAGCCACAACCCCTCTCATGCTGCTAGGTACAGAATAGTTGTCAGCCTTTGATTTCTCAGCAGCTCTCCGCATGTGAGATGCCCACATTCCAGTCTGTAAACATGGGAGAAAGCCTGTCACTGATCTGAAATCTACAAGTCGGGGGTGGGCTATCTCTAAAAGAGGCAGTATCCGCTTCTCTCTGGTTCTCTAACCAATGGCTGATATCGCAATGCCTCAGCAAACTCCCAATGCCACATTACCTCTGACCTGCACTTATTTATCAGCATCTGCTTTTACTTCAGATTTCCAGTATTTGCTGTATTTTGGTTTTTGCATCACTTCAGATGATTTATGATGAGATTACTTTAAATTATAAAATTTTTTCTCGAGCATGCCTGATTTTAGTTGTTCCAACATTTGGGGGGGGGCAGGGTCATGCCTAACAGGAATCAAAATTTTGCCTCGTAACATTTTAATATTTATTTCTTTTTCTATGATGCTCCTAAAAATATACTTCTTTGATTACACTGTTGGCTATTTAACCTAATCTTATTTTGTGGAGGTCACATCACATTTTATTTCCTAGACATTTGCAAGAAGAACATTGGAGAGACTTTTTCATTCATACATGGAATGTAGGCATCACTGGCTGAGCCAGTGTTTATTGCCTATCACTAGATACCCTTGATAAGATGGCGGTGAGCTACCTTCTTGAACCACTGCAGTCCTGGGTGTACAGGTACTCCCGTGGTGCTATAACGAAGGGAGTTACAGCATTTTGTAACAATTGTGAAGAAATGGTGATTTGATACAAAATCAATATGGTGCGTATCCTCACTTAGCAAGGAACATGAAAGTAGTGGTGTTTCCATTCATCTGCTGCCCTTGACCTTTTAGGTGGTAGTGTTGGTTGGTTTGAGAAGGTGTTGTCAGAAGAAGCTACTCTGGTGCATCTTGCAGATAATATATACTGTTCTCACTGTGCATTGTGGATGTTGAACATGCCAATCAAGTGGACTGCTTTCTCCTGGATGGTATCTTCTTGACTGTGTTAGAGCTGTATCCAGTTGGACAAATGGAGATTATTCTTTTGCAAATGGTGTTAATGCCATACAATCATTATGGAACATCCCCACTTCTGACTTTATGATAGAGGGATGACGCTTGAGGAACAGTTATAGTGATATCCTGGGGCTGACGTGATTAGCGCTTACAATCACAACATTTTTACTCAGTGCTAGGTATGATTCTCACCAGCAGAATATTTTCTCCCAGATTTCCATTGACTGTGAGTTTTCTAGGGATCCTTGATGCCATAATCAGTCAATGTGTCACTTTCATCTTACCTCTGCAATTTAGGTCTTTTATCCATGTTTGAATCATGGCTGTAATGAGGTCAGGAACTGAGTGGTCCTGGTGGAACACAAACTGGGCATCACTGAGCAGGTTATTGCAGAGCAGGTGCCCCTTGAACATAACTCTTTCATGACTCTTTCATTCGCTTTGCCAACAATCGAGAATAAACTGATGCAAATGTAATTGGCTCAGTTGGATTTGTCCTAGTTTTTGTGGACCACAGAAGGCTGGCAGTTTTCCACGTTAATGGGTAGATGCCAGTATTCTAGCTGCACTGAAACAGATTGGCTAAGGGCACAGCTGGGTCAGGTGCAGATGTACACAGGCCACAATGGTTTTATGGCCTATATCCTTTTACAGGGTTCCGTGCATTCAGCCATTTCTTGGTATAAGGAGCAGTGAATAAAATTGATTGAAGATAGGCGTTCATGATGCTGGGGACCTCAGGAGGAGTTGAAATGAATCATCTACCTGGCATAGACAAGATCTTTTCCTTGAGTTTGGGGTGTCCAGAACTAGACGGCATAGGTTTAGGGTGAGGGGGGCAAGATTTAAAAGGGATCTAAGGGGCAATCTTTTCACGCAGATGGTGATGCATGTATGGAACGAGCTGCCAGAGGAAATGGTGGAGGCTGATATGATTACAATATTTAAAAGGCATCTGGATGAATACTTGAATAGGAAGACTTTAGAGGGATATGGGTGAAGTGCTGGTAAATGGGACTAGATTAGGATATCTGGTCGGCATGGATGAGTTGGACCGAAGGGTCTGTTTCCATGCTATATACCTCTATGACACTATGACTCTAATTCTGACAAACTCATCAATCTTGACTTTTGCACAAATGTTCTGGGCTTCTCCATCATCTCAGGTGGGGATGTTAATGGAGCCTCCTCTTCATGCTTACTGTTTCATTGTTCATCCCCATTCACAACTAGATATGGCAGGGATGCAGACCTTAGCTCTGTTCATTTTTAATGTGATTAATAAGGCTGTATATAAATTTAAGTTGTTGCAAATACCAAAATTAAAATCCGGATTTATTTGTATAGATTATATTCTCATACCAATAAATCACATTACATGTTTCAATGGTCTTTGACAACACTCAACTAGTTATGCAGAAATTCACAAAAGTTCCTTTGACAGCACCTTCTGAACCCACAACCACTTCCATTTAGAAGGACAAGAGCAGCAGATACATGGGGATCCATAACCTGCAAGTTTCCCTCCAAACTATCCACTGTACTGACTTGGAAATATATCGCCATTCTTGTAAATCCCTCACTAAGGGCATTGTGGGTCTACCTACAGCACATGGATGGTAGCAGTTCAAGAAGGCAGCTCACCACCACTTTCCCAAGGGGAACTAAAATCGGGCAATAAATGCTGGCTAGCCAGTTACACCCATGTCTCATGAGTGAATAAGCAATGGAGCATGCATTGCTGAGTGCTCTTAGAAGGAGTTTTTACTAGGTGTGATTACAATAAACAAAATATATTAGATATAGGTCATAAGATTGATACAATATGCATTTGTTAATGTAGAAGAGTCCAATCAGGCCAAGTGAAGCAGCAGGCATGACAAGAGTTCAGGTCATCCCTCTTTTTCTGATGATGGCACAATTTTCAAGGTGTTCTTTGATGAGGGCACATGGGCAGCCACCTGAAGCCAGCAATAATCAAAACAATATTTACATCTGGATCTTATGATATGGTTAGGAGCCTGAGGAACAGCCCCAAAAAGATGGAACTTAGAAAACTGGCAAACCACATCTGCCATCCCATTCATGTGTAAGGCCATGGAATAAGATTTATTTGAGCTAATTTTTTAAATGAGATATATTTAGTGATTAAATGTATAATAATAAATTGTAGTTTGTGAATTGTTACAAGGTACAGAAAATGTGAAAGATGAAGACCTGCGATTCTTTCATAATGCCAAGTTGAAGAGGTATTTCCTCTTCTTAAGAAATCAATGTGAAATTAACAGGAATAGTAATGTCACTCCAAGGTGTTGAAAAAAATTATAATGCATTAATTTACCAACAAATCTGTTTTATTGATTTTTTTTGCCAATAATTTGTTCTAAGGCTAGAACTTTATCTGTCTAAGTGCTGAGGACATTTGAACGGTAAATTACTGAGTAGCATTAGAAACACATTTAGAAAAGCAACCTTCAAAAACAAACTCTATATCCTTTTTTTGCTTCACTGTACAACTCTAGTAGTCGCAGGGGAATATTTGTGATTAATAAGTAACTAAAATCTGGGAGCAGCACAAACACTTTCTATTGTCTGCAAAAGATCAATGAACTAAAGTAATAAATTTAACAATGGCTGACTGCTGTTCCAAAAAGAAAAGAGGGAAACTACATACCTCTGCAAGTGTTAAATAGGAGCACAAAATATTTTTAAAATCAAAATATTATGGGAAGCAGGAAAACCAGGGTGTAAGCTGGTGCAGAAAGAAATTATTGGATGTGGCAGAATCTTCCTTTATAAATTAAATTAAGGCAGTAAGCTCGTTGGATAGTATCATATCCAGCATCCAGGATGGGTTATCTGACTCAGCAGGCAAGGCTCAATCCTTATTCCAATATTTCAAAACAACATTGAAGTTATGTCTGCTATTTCAGACATTCAGTTAGGAGCAATGACAAGAAGGATATCTGCATTATCAGTCAATGTGATGGAGCAGTTGGAGAGATGAATTTACGTGAATGCAACTTTTTGTATTGATAGATACAAACAATTCTGCTCGTGGCAGAATTTATTTGAATTGTTTAATAATTCATTTAAAGTTTTTAAGGAAGAACTCAACTTTTTTGACTCTGAAATCCATAACCAGAGCAGTTGATATGTATAATAAGGTCAAGAATTATTCAAAAACAAAGAATGTGCTATTGGAGAAGCTAGTGACGATAAGAAACAATGACACACCAACAGGTATCTGATATCATTTCAATTCCATTGCAATGTGCAAAGCAGACCCCAATTTCCCTCCTTTGTTGAACTACTGCTGTATCATTCAGCAGGCAATTTGTGCCAAAATAAGGGGACTTGACCACATTATGACTCATGCTATTAATCCAATTCTTGCAAAGGACAATCAACACTGAAGTTTCAAGTAATTTCATCTGTCATCTTAGTATGGTTTTTTTTTGCTGTACACTGAAATCAATTGATTTAGAAGAGGAAAAAATGCAATTTATTTTACTTTTATAAGAAATCAAAACTTTTGTGGAATCAAGAAATAAAACACACCCAACTATCAAACATTGAGTGGCTGCTTGATTTGTCACTTTTAGCAAATACGACAGAAATTGAATGTCCTTTACTGTGAATAGCAAGGGAAGCAAAACAATTGCTGAAATGATTTGTGCAGTAAGTTTTGAATTCAACATTTTACTTTTGTGTGCAAAGCTGGTAGAAAATGAAGTGGCTGGACATTGACAAATTCAATGGTTTCTTGACCAGACTTGCCCAAGAGTTCAGTGACAGATTTAATGATTTTGAGTAGCTGCAGTCCTGCGTGATGTTTACTTCGAACCCCTTCAGGGAAGTGGTTGTCAGACAACTTTCTCAACAAATTAGTGTCCTGGTTAACCTTCATAATGTCACTTTGGAAATGGAGATTGTCAGCCTTCAAATGCCCTTCAGTTGTAATCAAGAAAATCTGCTACAAATTTCTGGAGTCTCACTGAGATTGCAAATTATAATAACATCCGCAAAGCAGCAATGAAAGTGGTTTCCCTATTTGTTCTACTTGCCTTTGTAAATATAGCTTCTCCGAAATAAGCCTCCTCAAATTCAAATTTTGGACCTGCCTGACTGATAATTTGATAAACCCAATGAAAGTTACACTCACGAGATGTACACCAAATTGCGCAGCTGGTGGGCAGCTTGCAGTGTCAACTTTCACATTGAAATAAAGGTAATAATCAATTATCTCTCATTTTTAAAATATATTCTTGTAATTCAATTGTGATGACTGAATATGTGTCCATATCAATTCACATATTTCCCATATTTGTTTTAGCAGCTTCTGATGTTTTACATTATTCAGAAGTAGCTCTCATTCGATAAAATTGGCATAGTAGCATTGGGACTGGACAAGTAATCTGGAGATCCTTGTAGTTCTCTGATGACCCAAGTTGAATTCCATCACTTCAGAAGCTGAATCTGAATTGTTAAAAATCTAGAACTGGACAGGTTAAAACTCACTATAGTCTGTTACATAACACCTTCATGTTTTATACAGGTTACAGTATGCATGTTACAAGTTCCAAAGTTTAACATCCCTGTGTCCCATACTATCTTTGCTTCCCATGGTATTTCATAGGCATTGTTTATTCTTTCACCCAAGGGCTCTGATGGTATGGCTTCTATGCTACTTGCCTTGACTGTCTGAATGCTTTGTTTGTTATTCATTTCTCTGTATATTTGAAGTTCCCATATGTTTTTCTAGCTTTATTATTACTGACTGTTTGCTGAAAACTTTAATACATAACTATCAACCCATTCAATGACCATGAAATCATTGTCCATTGTTATTTAAAAAATCATCTCTTACTAATGTCCTTTAAGGAAGGTAATTTGTCATCCTTATTTGGTCTGGATCTACAGCAATGTAGCTTGATCTCAGCTCAACTTTAAAGAAGGCTAGCAAGCCACTCAGTTGTATCAAGCTGCTAGAGTTTAAAAAGAAAGTACTGAAACCCGATGGATCACGAGGTCCTGAGAGCCATAGTACTCCACTACAGACTGAGTTGGTTGAGTCCTAAAGTACGGAATTGGTAGACTGAGTCTGGGTCAGGTCAAGGAACCCAAAAAAAAGGGAAGAACCACTCGCCCTTATCCTCAACAATTTGTCGCCTGTATATTCATCAGTCTATGATAGTATTGGTAGGATTGACCATTGTGCAGAGTGGTGAAGATATAACAAGGATTACTTGTGTACTAAACAGCAGAAGCAGCAAGTGATAGGCAGGTTTCAGCAATTCCACAGCCAACTGATCAGTTCTAAACTTTGCAGTCCTGCCACATTGAGATTTACGTGGTGGTTGACAATAAACTAGTGCACTGGAAGAACATGCTCCATATATATCCTCATTGTCATTGATGGGATGCTTTACTGACTGAGCAATCTGGGCTCTAAAATATTTTCTAATCAGCCTGTACAGAGAAGTTATTACATGCCTTTGGAGCAATGGGACTTGAACTCAGACCTTCTGGTTCAGAGATAGGGGCATTACCATTGCACCTAAAACTGTGAACAGATATTTTCAAATCAACCCATACAGAGGTATTATTACACACCTCTGGAGGAGGTGGCTTGAACTTAGGATTCTTGGATCAGATCACCCATGGTGCTTTGCATCTATTACCCACCACTACTAAAATCACCCATGTTTCCAATTACTCAAACTACGACCAGTGTCTGGAAATAATAAAAATCTATTTTTTTAATCAGCCTTCCCCCCCCCCCCCCCCCGCCCCAGGAAAGTTACGACACACATTTGGAGGAGGTGTGTCTTGAACTCAAGCTCCAGGCTCAAGGTTGGGTCACTACCACTGTACCACAATAGCCCATGAATAAAGCAATGTGAAAACCATTACAGTATGGAAGTGGAACTCTGGATTTTTAAAAAATATATATTTTTATTGGAAAAATATATTTTTAAATATTACATCAAGTACAAAACAATACAATTCAAAACAATACAAAAAACAAATACTAGTTAAAAAAAAACCCAACCCACCCTCATGTACAAATGTATAAACATATATAGAAAAGTACAGAATAAACAAAAACCTAAACTGGCTATTTAACTAAATAAATAAATAATAACCAACAACAAACTAAATAGTAATAACTCAGTCCAGCCAAACAAAATGCTTATACATTCACAGTTCCTCCTCTCTGGATATTGGACTCATAAAACACAATCGTTATGCCGATATTAAAGCCTTTGTTAGTGTGGCAGGTAAATCTGTGTCTAGGTATTGCAAAAAGGGCTGCCATGTCTTATAAAAATTCTCAGTTTTGTGGTGTACCATATTTGTGAGAAAATCCAGGGAAATATGTTCCATAACAATCTTCCGCCAACCTGACAGGATTTTCAGATAGCCAACCTGGCAAGTTATTCTTTCTTGCACAAAATGTGAGAATATTAATAAGTTTTTTCTTATACGCAAATAGTGGGCGGGCCTAGAAGAAGAGAAATGGGGTCTTTCTCCACCCTTACACCCAAAATCCTCTCCATTGCACCTGCCACAGCGCTCCAATATGTTTGAAGCCTATCGCAAGACCAGAGACAATGGGTAAGAGTGCCCGTACAGACCTACCACTTGGGACATGCTGAAGATACCCCTGGTTTAAATTTTGATAAACAGTCCGGAGCCAAGTGGACCCTGTGGAGAATCTTCAACTGTAAAGTATGGGTGCTATTGCAAATTGAAATCTTCCTTGCATTCTCCCAAATATCCTCCCATGCCTCCGAGGAGACTTCAACACCTAGCTCTCTCTCTCACACCCTCCAGAGTCTATGTAACTTATCAGTTGGCACCCCCCAACTGATGGTATAAAGTTCTGACAGAAAGTCAGAACTTAGCACCCCCTGTCTATGTCGGTTTTGTAAGGATCAGTCAAAAATGTAGCCTTTTTTTGAATAAAATCCCTAACTTGAAAAAATGAAAGAGGTCTCTATTAGATAACTCGTACTTCCGTACTAACTGATAGAAGGACATCATTACATCTCCCTCAAATATATCACCCATGCAAGACACACCCCTAGCTGCCCAACATTTAAATCCTGAATCTATCATCCCCAGTTAAAAACCCAGCATACCCAGTAAAGGTGTAAACGAAGATGTTTTGCCAATATTGCCTTCCCTCTGCCGAATTGCCCTCCATGCTTTAACAGCATTGGTAACTATTGGGTTATGGCAATATTCCCTTACTGTCCTCATTTTGTTCAAAACAGCAAAGTGGTAAGGGGAACTTTGCCCGGGAGGCTTTGATATCTAGCCATATTGAAATAAGGTCCCCCCAAGCCCAATCACTCATGTTGGACAAAAGTGAGCTTAGTTGGTAAATTTCAATGACACAACGTCCACTCTCCCCAATCTGTGAGGCAGTTATAGTTTAGCTAATTTAATGAGGGGCTGCTTACGATGTCAAATAAAGGAGCTGAACTGGCCCTTCAGCCTCCTGAGTGTTTGCTTATTGAAAATCAGGGGGAGCATCCGTATAGGGTATAGCAAATGGGGGAGACTATTCATCTTAATAAGCGTTATCCGACCCAACCACGAGACAGGAAGCACCTCCCATCTTTGAAGGTCTTGTTTAATTTTATCAAATAATTAAACTTGGCTTTGAAACAGTAAAATTGGCTTTGAACAGCCGATCCAGAACTGGATAAATGAATATGCCCAAATAAACAAAAACCCCATGACCACCTAAATGGGAATCTATAATCACCCTCAAGACCTAGCGCCTTTGTAAGACCACCCATAGGCATAGCCTCTGATTTCGCAAAAATTAATCTTGTACCCTGAAAAAGCGCCAAATGCGGGAATGCATTGTGTGAGGCGAGCACTGAAACTGCTGGATTTGTCAAAAAAATTAGGACACTGTCTGCATACAATGAAATCTTATGTAATTTTGACCCCACTTCTGAAGCCGATATATTGGGATCCCCACGAATGGCCTCCGCCGGTAGTTCAATCACCAATGTAAAATGCAATGGTGAAAGGGGACAGCCCTGCTGGCTGCCCCTAAAAATATTAAAATTACTTGATCATACCCTATTGGTGGTGAATGTCATGAGATGGCCACTGTAGAGAACCTTTACCCATCTTATAAAGACTTTGCCAAAACCAAACTGCTCCAGAGTATAGAAAATGTACGGCCACTCGACTTGGTCAAATGCCTTCGCTGCATCTAGAGAAATCACCAATCCCTGTGTTGACTGATGTGGACACAATTGAATTACATTAAACAGCCTCCTAACACTATTGGAGGATCTGCGACCCTTTATGAAGCCTGTCTGATCCTCTTTAATAATAGAAGATAACACAGTTTCCAGCCTTAACCCGAGAGACTGAGAGAGGATTTAATGCCCACATTTAAGAGAGAAATGGGCCTGTACGAAGCACAGTCTTCCAGGTCCTTCCCTTTTTTAAGAATAAGTGAAAAATTGGTCTCTCTCAGAGATAGTGGGAGACAATCATGACTGTATGACTCATTAAACATCTTGAGCATCGGGCCTGACAGTATACTTACAAATTCCTGATAGAATTCACTGGGAAGTCCATCAGGACCGGGCACCTTTCTACTCTGAAGCTGCCTCACAGTTTCCTGCACTTCTTGCTTTGATAAGGGGGCATTGATAAAGGACTCTTGCTCAGGAGTCATGCCCGGGAGCTTCAGATCCTTAAAAAAAGATTCCATTTTGGTCTGCCCCTCCTTACAATCCTCGGATTGGTATAACTTCGAGTAAAATCTCTGTAACGCCACATTAACCTTTTTGAGAATCACATATTAGGTTCCTAGACCCTTCTCTAATCGCCTTAATGGCTTGAGGGGCACTCCTTTTCCTTGAGAGGTATGCTAAGTATTTGCCTGACCTGTCACCATGCTCATATAAACTTTGCTTTGCAAAAGCCAGATCTTTCTTTGTTGTCTGCGTGAGCACAGAATTTAATGCATGCCGCAGTGCCGTAATCCTCTGTAGCTTGACCAACGAGGGTCTGTCAAAGTAGGCCTTCTCGGCTGCCTTCAACCGTGCTTCAAGGAGACATTGCTGGTCACCCTTCTGCCGCTTCCTACTGGTGGAATAGGAAATAACTAACCCCCTGGCATAGGCTTTTGCAGTTTCCCAGAGGATGGATGAACTACCAACTGAGCCTAAGTTGATGAGTAGGAATGCCCGAAATTCCCTCGAGAAATACTCCACAAACTTATTATCCTTGAGGATAAAGGGATCCATTCGCCAGTGCCTCAAACCCACTGTAATGTCCTTAATCTTAACCATAAGATACATTGGAGCATGATCAGAGATGGTAATATTACCAATCATACAAGATGCCACCAAATCCAGGGTTGCTGCAGGGGTCAGAAAAAAATCAATCCAAGTTTGACATCTTTGTGGATGGGAGAAAAACGTAAAATCCCAACCTGTAGGGTGGAGACGCCTCCAGACATCCACCAATCCCAACTCCCCACACAGATCCACTAACTGTTTAGTTTGTACAGAGGGTATCAAGGGACATTTGGGAAACCTGTCTACTGTGGGATCCATGAGGCAGTTAAAATCTCCCCCCATAATGATATACTGGGACTCGAGACTTATCAGTTGAGACAAAGTATCTACCAAAATTTAAGGGGATGACCTGTCGGGCAATAAACATGTAGAACATGATATTCTTCTCCATTTATTAAGGCTTCAAGAATTACAAACCTCCTGTGTGTCTGGAACACACTCTAACAGCTTAAGTAGAAGATTTTTCCGAACCAATATAGCCACCCCCTATTTCTGGTATTAAATAATGAAAAATAAACTCGCTTAAAGCCATTCTGCTGTAATTTCAGATGGTCCTTGTCATCCAAGCGTGTCTTCTGTAACAAAGCAATATCCACCTTCTCCTTTCTAAGGCTCAAGAGTACCTTCTTCCTCTTAATTGGTGAGTGACTTCCCTTGATATTTCAGCTACACCATTTAATCAAGTCATTAGCCATAACCTTCTGCAATAACATTTAAATTCCAGAGAGGAGGTACACGAACCACAAATCGCTGAGCCTTGGTATCACATGATCCACCAAATATAAAAGCTATATAAAGTAAAACCATTACATGTAACAAACCTACAATAGAGTCATAGAGTCATAGAGATGTACAGCATGGAAACAGACCCTTCGGTCCAACCTGTTCACACCAACCAGATATCCCAACCCAATCTAGTCCCACCTGCCAGCACCCGGCCCATATCCCTCCAAATCCTTCCTATTCATATATCCATCCAAATGCTTCTTAAGTGTTGCAATTATACCAGCCTCCACCATATCCTCTGGCAGCTCATTCCATACACATACCACCCTCTATGTGAAAATGTTGCCCCTTAGGTCTTTTTTATATCTTTCCATTCTCACCCTAAACCTATGCCCTCTAGTTCTGGATTCCCTGATCCCAGGGAAAAGACTTTGTCTATTTATTCTATCCATGCCCCTCATAATTTTGTAAACATCTATAAGGTCACCCCTCAGCCTCTGGGCCCCAGGGAAAACAGCCCCAGCCTGTTCAGCCTTTCGCTATAGCTCAAATCCTCCAACCCTGGCGATATCCTTGTAAATCTTTTCGGAGCTCCTTGGTCTGCACCTTCCAAATCCACAACCTCTACTATCCAGAAGGATGCAATAACACCACCACCTGAAAGTTCTTCTCCAAGCTACTCACCAGCCTGAATTGGAAATATATTATTGGTTCTTCACTATTGCAGGTCTAAATCCTGGAATTCCTGCCCTATTAGCACTGTGGGTGACCCAGCCCTCCAAGATTTATGCTTCAAGAAAAGTAGCTCATCTTGACCTTCTCCAGGGTAATTACAGATAGACAATAAATGCTGGTGTAGCCAGTGACACCCTCTTGCCCTGGGAAGAAAAAGATGTTGCTATTGTTAAAGTTCACTTGGGAATTTTAACTTTTTTAAAAAAAAAGTTCTGGGATTTACATATGGAAGAACTGAAACCAACCTGGTCACTCTAAAAGATGAGAGACTTGAACAATCCAGGTTGTTTTCAATATATAATTTCAGTTGTAAACTTTTGTTATAAATTCTATGTCGTGATCTTATACTCGACAA
>NC_057722.1:43878109-43892708 GCF_004010195.1 Chiloscyllium plagiosum | reverse complement strand
AACGCCTTACTGAAGTCCATATAGATCACATCTACTGCTCTGCCCTCATCAATCTTCTTTGTTACCTCTTCAAAAAACTCAATCAATTTTGTGAGACATGATTTCACACGCACAAAGCCATGTTGACTATCCCTAATTGGTCCTTGCCTTTCCAAATACATGTACATCCTGTCCCTCAGGATTCCCTCCAACAACTTGCCCACCACTGAGGTCAGGCTCACCGGTCTGTAGTTCCCTGGCTTGTCTTTACCACCCTTCTTAAACAGTGGCACCACGTTTACCAACCTCCAATCTTCCGGCACCTCACCTGTGACTATCGATGATACAAATATCTCAGCAAGAGGCCCAGCAATCACTTCTCTAGCTATCAAAAATTAAAAACAACAAAATCAAAAAACAAACCGACAGCGCTGAATGGGGAAACTCACCCCCTGCCCAGAGATGGCAACTACCCATCCCAAACTGCCCAGAAGTAGGCATCTAACCATCCCAGCCACCTTCACTTTTCCCATTAGAGCCACACTGCAAACACAAGCAGAAAAGAGTAAACACACCATAGAATACCAATATGAATTAAAAAAAAATTAAAAAGGAATAAAAACCCCACCCGTCCTTTGGTATACCATAACATTGAAATTGAAAATGTGCACCACAACCACCGCCAAACATAGGTTAAACCAAATTATTATCAATAGAAAAAAAAAGAAAAATAAAGTTCCAATCGGACTAGCTCCGTTTCTTTTACAAAACAATAAAGACGTACCCAAACAACACTATTTATACATAATAAAATTATTCAAATTAGGGTAATTTGTCCACAAAGTCTCTTGCCTTCTCCGACATGTCAAAAAGATGTATGGATCTATTGAAGGTGAACCGAAGCACCGCCGGATATATTCCTTACAGTGCGGAAACAGATCCTTCAGCCCAAGTCCACACCGACCCTCAGGGAGTACTGAATCCCAGGCGCTCTTAGTCTTCTCTTGACACCATCATAAGGTTTTCATTTCTGGATCACCGCCGCTGAGAAGTCCTGAAAGAACCATCATCTTAGAGTCTTCATAAATTAGGGCCTTTGGATCCTTCCTTGGGACTCTGGAAGCCTCCATGACTCTCTCCTTATCCCTATAGTGATGGAACCGCACCAGGAGAGAACGAGGACATTGACCTAGACCTGATCTCTGCTCTGTGACTCGGTGAGCTTGGATTCTATCCTTGGATGAACTGGCATCAGTTTCAACCACTGACTCTGTGCTCTACCTCACCCATCCTCTTCTTCAGGTCTCCCAGCTGCTGCTCATGTTTCTGCAGCGTGAGAGAGATTGGAGCCAACTTCTCTTCAATCTGTTTCCCCAGCATCTCATGAGATTTTGTGAGCTCATTCACCAGGGCCTGGAAAGTAATTGACTCCGAGGATCCTGCAGGCTGGGCTGCAGGCCCAGCTTCGGACGCTCCTCCTACCTTCTTTGGCATTTATGGACAGCATGACCCCAGGTAAGTTAACTTTTAGAAGTTTCTTGGGCCTCCACTATCTTTCCGGAGTCCCAAGATATTGCGATGTTTCAGGTTTGGCAGGTTGAAGGTTCGTCCTGCTTGTACTGCGATGCAGAGCTCTGCAGAGCAATCTTCGTAGATCGCTGCCATCTTGGATCCCCTGGATATTTTTTTAATCAAGCTGTTTAGATGTGTTATGACACACCTCTGCAGCATATGGGACTTGAAACTGGCCCTCCTGGCACTATTCACTGCACCACAAGAAGGGCGGTATTGTGGCTCAGTGGTTAGCACTGCTGCCTCACAGCGCCGGGGACCTGGGTTCAATTCCAGTCTTGGGCAAGTGTCTGTGTGGAGTTTGCATGTTCTCCCCATGTCTGTGTGGGTTTCCTCTGGGTGCTCTGGTTTCCTCCCACAATCCAAAGATGTGCAGGTCAGGCGAATTGGCCATGCTAAATTGCCTGTAGTGTTAGGTGCATTAGTCAGAGGTAAATGTAGGGGAATGGATCTGGGTAGGTTGCTCTTCGGAGGGTCGGTGTGCACTTGTTGGGCTGAAGGGCCTGTTTCCACACTGTAGGGAATCTAATCTAAAACTCCTGAGAAAAACTTGAATTGTCTTTTTAATTTTCTTATATCTGGAAGTATTCTCACACGCAACTGAATGGTTTTCTTCCCACTGCCAAATCATTCATCATACTTGCAATCTATTATCCACCACCATGTACATTCACTATGCACTACCACATTTCCAGTTACTCAGACTCAAAGCAACACCCGACAAGGGCAGCAATCTTAAAACAAACTAAGTAATAAATTTGCAACATCTGCTTGCCTCGTTACCTTTAACTCCCAGGTATTTAATTCCCAAGTATTTAGCATCCTATTGATAGAATTATGTGCAACCATTGTTGGAAGAAGTGTACTGTGCACGCTGTTACCATCTCCTGCAGCATTTTGTGCTCCACCGCATGGCTTCATATCTTCCTCCCCATTCCTGCTATATAAATCAGGGGGCCTTCCTGGTAAGCCTTTTTCCTGCTGGCTCTGAAATGGCTTCATATAAGATAAAATAGCAGAACACACATTCCTTTTTGGTGATGTCTTTTGATCCTGAGTACATTTTGATCAAATACTGGTGAAAACTCTGACAAAGTATTTGAGAAAACCTCCAACTATTTTTCAAACTGAGTGAGAAGGAATTTTTAAATAATTGTCAAAATTCTCAGCAATGGATAGTTGACAATTTGTCCAGTCAATTGGACAGTGTTGGATTAAACTCCAGATTTCTGATTTGTAAATGGTGGATAGGCTTTGGAGAGCCAAGGAATCAGTTACTCGCTCCAGAACTTTCAGCCTCTGTAAGCCACAATATTTATTTTCAATTCCTGTTCAAAATATTAATAGTGATTGCAATGTTGTTGAATTTCAAGGATAAAATGTTCTTGTGTACTTGTGTGGTGCAAATTTCACTTGCACCTATCAGATCAAGTCTGAAAGTTGTCCATGCCTTGCTGCCTGTGGACATGATTGCATTAGTATCTCAGGAGCCATGAATGGTGCTATCTCATTGCTCAGTGATGGCTTTAATGTTACTCCAGGGAGATAGGGGAAATGGGAGAAATCTATGCCTTCCTGTTAGAATTGACATTTTGTCTTTGCTGCTCAGAAATGGCTCACAAAACAGCAACATGCTCCTTCTTAGTAAGATTAGATCATAAATAGACTTACTACACTAAACAATAGTTGATCATTATTTCTGCCTCTGTTATCTCAGGAAGGAACACATGCTCAAATGATTTTTTATGTTGATATCTTCTCCTTGTAACATTTTTCAATAAAAGTGGTTTTGATTCTAATTAGAGCTCGAGAGAATATTTCTAACTCTGTATTTTTGCATTTGCTTAACAATGGATTCAAGTCACAAAGTGTCACAGACACTGTTAGTGACAAATGAAACAATCTTATACAATTGGTCAAACAACTTGGGTAACTTGTCAGATTTTCTGGAGGAACATGGTACTAAGTATTTCCATTTCAAAAGACCAAATTGGTTTTACAATAAATTATTAAAAGTTTAAAGCAGCATAGATGTTTTGAGCTTAGTCCTCTTTTCCACATAATACATTTAAGTTTTCAATAACTGCAATGTCTGTACCTATGACCCAATCTCATCTGCAATATCACTGAGTGGAATTTAATCATGTTGATCAAGCAGTGAAGTGGAATTCCATGCAAAATTTTTCATCTTACTTTTTGACAAGATCTGATTGCAGCAAAATTAACTGAGCCATCAATAAATAAGTAGCTATCTTCCATACATAACATGTTGTACATGATCTTTTGATGAATACATTGACATTTGAAATGGAAGATTAGACTGTTTAGTTGATCAATAGTCTGGCAAGTACATATATTGATACATCCCAGTCAATCTGTTTATGCTATTGTACTCCAAATTAGACTCTGTTTTCATTATTTTGAAGTAACATGAAAGATGGCACTATATGACAAGCTAATTTTTTCTTTTCTCATGTCACTGGATTGGAATTAAATGTCACACAAAGTGTGTCTTACTCTCCAGATTTGGTCTACTTCAAAAATAGAATATCAAAGGATAACTGAGGTAGACTTTAAATGTTATGCGATGATACAATTTACTATATTGCCAACAGCCATCATGATTGATGTAGTTTGTGGTTTTCTATATTTTAATCTACATAACTTATACTACAGAGAGATGGGCTATTGTTATGCCTGAAGCCTTGAAGCTTATTAATAAAACTAACCACTAATTTAGCTACAATATTATACTTACACGTGTAGTCATGTGTACTGAATATTATATCCGATTGATGAGACTACACTGACTCTACGTCACAAAGTAAATAACTGAAGACAAAGTAGGAATTTTTTGTGTTGTGATTTCATCTGTTTTAAAGGCACGGGCCTGTCTTGTCTATAGTGTATACCATAATACAACAAGAATAACAGAGTACTTGTATGCAGAAATGATGGACTTTCTTCCTTTACATATGTCAAACATGACTGCTATTTGCAAATGTTCCTTTGAAACATGACAATTCTGCATGCCTTCTGCATTGCCAGGATTCTGGGTGAACGCATCACCATTCATGGAGTCACTTCTTAACTGCACCCCTGACCCAGTCCCATCCTGTTACTAGATGCCCTTGGGGAAGTGAATGTCCTCCCAGCAGAGTAAATTTCACGATGAAATGAAAATGCTTAACAGTAGTCTAATTGTGGAATCTCAGTCACACTGAAAGATCAACCTCATCATTTGTGGGAGCAGAGTGGTGCAGTGGGAGTGTGCTGGGCCCATAACCCAGAGGTCGATGGATCAAAATCATCCTCTGCTATTGCTCCATGTCTCCTTGAGCAGCTTTCCTTTGTAACGGTGCTCTGTTGTGTATCTTGCCTTTGCATCTACTTCCTGAGTGTCTGAATGCCATGTATCATACTAATACACTCGCCAAACTCAGAGTTCAAGTAACACGCTTTATAAAGGGCAGCACAGTGACTCAGCGGTTAGCACTGCTGCCTCACAGCACCATGGTCCCAGGTTCAATTCCAGCCTCGGGCGACTGTCTGTGTGGAGTTTGCACATTGGCCCCATGTCTGCGTGGGTTTCCTCTGGGTGCTCAGGTTTTCTCCCACAGTCCAAAGGTGTGCAGGTTAGGTGAATTGGCCATGCTAAATTGCCCATAGTGCTAGGTGCATTATTCAGAGGGAATTGGGTCTGGGTGGGTTACTCTTTGGAGGCTCAGTGTGGACTGGTTGGGCCGAAGGACCTGTTTCCACACTGTAGGGAGTCTAATCATTGAGCAAACCTCCATTGAGCAAAGTTTGTGGCAATCAGGCGTATTCCCTGAATCTTACAATTTCATATTGAGGGCCTATCAACCCTCGAACCTCGTTAGAGTGTTGGTGAGAAGACATCCACCAACATTATTTGTCTACAAGAGACCTGAATTAGAATTGAAGAAGCAGGTCACTATTACATCAAAGGCTTTGACCTACTAAGCTAATTTCCACATACTACACACCGCCATGCTACTCATGTGCAATACAACATTGCTGATTTATTGATAATAGGGAAGCAAATGGATTGTTTGCCTTTATTTAAAAGGGAATGCAGTATAAAAAGGAAAGTCTTGCTAAAACCATGCAATGCACTAGTTTTATCATCCCCCAAATACTGTGAACAGTTTTGTTCCCTTTATCTAAGGAATGAAAGACTGGCATTGGAAACAGTTTCGAGAAGGTTCTCTGGATTGATTCCTGACATAGAGACATTATCTTATGAGGGAAGGTTGAATTGGTTGGGCATGAGTTTAGAAGAAGATGTAACCTTATTGAAACATACAGGATTCTTAGCAGGTCTGACGCAGTAGATGCTGAGAGGTTGTTTCCACTTGTGGGAGAGTCTAGACATAGAAGGCGTAATCTCAGAGTAAAAAGGTCACCCATTTAAGATAGAAATGATAAGGAACCTATTCTCATTGAATAGTCAATTTATGGACTTCTTTACTGCAGAGGGCTACAGCAGTTAGGTTATTAAGAATATCAAAGTCTGAGATAAACAGATTTGTAATCAGTAAGAGAATCAATGGTTCTGAGGAAAAGGCAGAAAAGTGGAGGTTAAGATTTTCAGGTCAGCTATGGTTGAATGGTAGGGCAGTTTGGATGGACTGAATGGCCTACTTCTCCTCCCCTGTCTTTGGTCTACAGTTGGGTTTGGAAATACTCCTCTAACCTGTGTTGAGCAAGTTCACGTACAGAAGAATGTCTATTTAGGACAACACCCCAGACTGTCATTCATTCACATTGGGTTTTACATTCCAGTCATCAATAGTGAATGAAATATGTGTTGGAATGCTGGTAAAGGAGGTAGGTGAAAGCATTATTGTAATTATACCCATTCATAATATGCCTGTGGAAAAAATTATATGTGCTTTTATGGTGTCATCCACAAAGCTGCTTGGAGAGCCTTCCCCATGGCTACCAGCCCACCTCTAACCCATGTTTCCACACAAAGTGCAGAAATATGAATCATCTAGTGATCCTGAAAAAGAAACCACCTCTCCATTCTTTAGACATTGCAAGCAAAGGCAGATGGGAGGAAACAACAGCAAGAATTCAATTCTGCTAATTCTAGTCAGAAGTACTGGAGCCTGATTTGCAACATTGAAGTAGACTGAAAAGCACCTGCACCAAATTTTCCATCAGTCACCCTGACCCAAGTTGTAAGCAATAATGCACCTCAAATACCATTCCATGATGACCTGTTTAATCGATCTACTGCTTGCCGCCATTTCAGCACAATGTATGGAGTCATGCCAAAGATGTAGTGAGGACACTATTTGGGAAAAATATAAAATAAAGCATTAATAATGAATTGAGAAAAGAGCACCATCAATATTCAGAAGGTGGTATTTCATATTACTTTGTAAATTAGATCCACAGAGATGTTCAACATGAGCAGAAATGACTCTCCAGTTCATCTATGTGGATGATATCTATTGTGCCATAGATGTTGCACCTTTCTAGAGCTTGGACCAGATCCTTAATGACAATGTAACAAGTTTGACGGACTACTGTAAAAATGACATCACAAGCTGAATGCCTTTTAATCCGTACCCAGTGTACTCCACCTCCACAATGTCAATGCCAGCTGACTACTGATCAAGTTACTGAGGCTAATTACCTAGATCAGGGAATGGGAAACATAAGAAGTTACCATCAAGTTTCTTGGGTACTGACCTCCGTTGATGGTAGTCTGAAACAAATCAGATCTCAAAGTGAAACCTGGCATGAAATACCGTGAGTTTTACTTTTAGCATTTTTACCATGGTGATCAGTCACTGGAAATATGCAGCGGAGGCTGACAATATGGTCTTAACAAAATACATCATAGTTTGTTACATGCACAAAGAAAAGAAACACAAAGCATTTTACAGCATAGAAGAACTATTTCTCAACAGTACTGATGCAAATATCAGAAATAAAGATTCAACCTAATCTTTTATCCTCAACAATAACCTTACAAATACTCAAACCTCAGTGAAGGGTCACCTTGTTCCACTTCAAATTTTCTTGTTCCATTGACATGGCTATACTTTTTTCTGGAACTTTCTGGAACTTCAAAGGCATATGTTTCCCAGATACTCTGCTTCCAGCAAGATTCTGGTTTAAACTTTTCTTCTTAGTATCTCTGGAATCTTTCCCTATGTCTTTTAGATTAAGTAAGATGGATTGTCAGTCAAGTCTATAAGTTCAAGGATGTCCCACATGGTCAGTAGAGAATGCCAAAACAACACTGTTCTTCCTCAAAAGGAAAATGTCCCTAATTCCCTGTAAGTGTCACTGTGTGCCAGCCATAAGGTTTGACAGTCTAATGAATGAAACCAGGTGGACCTCATTGACAATGAGATCCTAGATTGGGGTTGTTGACCTGTACCAATCAGGGAGCCCTAGATGATTGATATAAACAGGAGATTCTGAATCTCCTCACTTTAGGGACTGATTCTGATCTGGCTGGCCCGTGTACTGTGCACATCAGGTTTCCTGATAAAGGGCTTATGTCTAAAACATCGATTCTCCCGCTTTTTGGATGCTGCCTGACCTGCTGTGCATTTCCAGTGCCACAGTTTTCGACACATGTAAACAACAGGTGACTTGGTGACGGGATACCAGCCTCTGTGCAGTTATTTCAGCCAGTACATTTGAATCTTTAAATAATCAATTGTAGCATGAAAACATAGGAACAGGTATAGGCTATTCAGCCCCTCGAGCCTCTTCTGCCATTCAATGAGAACATGCCTGATCTGTGGCCTAACTCGATGTACCTGCCTTTGCTCCATATCCCTAATACCTTTGCTTAACACACAAAAAAATCTATTCATATTTAAAATTAACAACTGATCTAGCATCAACTGCAGTTTGTGGAAGAGATTTTCAAACTTCTACTATCCTGGTGTATGGAAGAGGTCCATAACAGCCCTGTTGAAACATCTCTAACTTTTAAGACATGCCTCCTAGTTCGACAATGTCCAAAACCATGGAAATAATTTCACTTTATCTGATGTATTTTTTCTGTGTAATATCTTGAAGACTTCAATGAGGCCATCCCTTAACCTTCCAAAGAAAATAGGTCTAATTGTATAATTTCTGCTCATAACCTAATCCTTGAAGTCTCATTACAATTCTTATAAACCTACATTGTACTCCCTCCAAAGCCAATATACCCTGGTTAAGGTGTGGTGCCTAGATCTGCTCACAGTACTCCAACTGAGTTCTAACCAGAGTTTTGGATAGATGCAGCAAAACTTATGCATTCTTATCTTTCAGTCTTCTAGATATAAAGACCTGCATTCCATTACCTTTCTTGATCTTTTCTGCATGTGTTCGTGGCATTTTAAAGATCTATGCATATTAATGCACAAGTGTCTTCAGATATCTACTGTATTTAACTTGCTAATATCTAGTTACTTACATCAATCCTTTTTCAGACCAAAATGAATAACCTCATACTCGTTTACATTGAAATCCATCTGTCGCATTTTTGCTCATCCACTGAGTCTGTCAATATCCCTTTACAGTTTTATGCTAAGATCCACACTGTCTAACAAATTAGCAAATAACGATGATGCACACATAAATAAAGTGGAAGGCATATGTGTTTTCTATTAGCTTGAGGGGTCTCCATTTCATGTTTATGCCTCATTCATTCGCGGGGCACAGGCATCGCTGGCTGATCAGTATTTATTGCCCTTCCATAGTTGCCCTTGAGAGTGTAGTGGTGAGCTGCCTTCTTGAACCACTGCAGTCTACATGCTGTACATTGGCCCACAATGCCCTTATGAAGGGAATTCCAACATGTTTGAATTCACAAAGATCTTGCTTCATCTCTGGAATTCAGCTCTTTTGTCGGCCATTTTCACGAATGGTCAGGGGCCATCACATAAGCAACAATCTACTCACTGCCCCTGGATGTTCTATCCATTTTTCCAGAAACTCAATTGAATTAGTCACATTAAGGTAGTGGTTACAAGAGCAGGACAGAGGCTAGGACTACTTCAGCAAGTAGCTCAGTTCCTGACTCCCCAAAACCTATCCACTATCTGTAAAGCACAAGTCAGGAGTGTGATGGAATACTCCCCAATTGCCTGGTTGAGTGCAGCTCCAATAATACCGAAGAAACTTCAGACCATCCAGGGCAATGCAGCCCATTTGATTAACAATACTTCCACAAACTTTCAGTCACTCCACCAGGTAAAGGTAAAGTTGCCATAGTCCCAGAAAGCCATAGAACTGCACTGTCTTGGAGAAAAATGACTGGTTGTGGTTTAACTTGGGGGTCACCACACTGGGCAAAGGACAGAATTGAAAACGTGGGACCTTACAATAACCTCCGTTGATGTGGGAGTTGAATCTGCACAACAGATGTCACTCTGCATTGTGAATCATCCTGCTAGCTGAGGTAACTGACTCCCATGTGTGTAACATCTACAAGATGTGGTAGGATTAGGCAAAATCTCACCAATGCTCTTTAGTCAGCACCTTCCAAACCCAGGACCTATTGCATCTAAAGGGCAAAGGCAGCAGATATATAGAAATACCATCATGTACAAGTTCCCCTCCAACATGTGGATTGCAATGGTTCAAGAAGGCAGCTCACCACCACCTTCTCAAGGGCAACTTGAACTGGGCAATTAATGGCCCAGCTAGTGATGCCCATATTCCATGAATGAATTTAAAAAAACCCTGTTGAAGTTGAAAGTCCATTCGCCAAATACCAGACTAATGCCATTTACAAGTTCGCTGATGACACCACCATAGTCGGTCGAATCTCAGATGGCGACTAAACAGAGTACAGATGGAAGGTGGAAGACCTGGAAAAATGGTGCACCGAGAACTACCTAGCTTTCAATGCTGGCAAAACCAAGGAACTCATTATTGACTTTCAGCGGGATGTTATTCATGCCCCCCCTACACATTAACAGCACAGAAGTGGAACGAGTGGAGAGTGTCAACCTCTCGGGAATGGTCATCAACAACAAGCTTTCTTGGACTCTTCATGTGGACACACTGATTACAAAGGCCCAACAACGTCTCTTCTTCTTCAGGCAGCTTTTATAGGTGTGCCATTGAGAGCATCCTGTCTGGATGTATCACTACCTGTTATGCCAACTGTACCATTCAAGATCGGAGACAGTTACAGATAGTGGTGAACCTGGCCCGGACAATCACAAAGGTCAACCCCCCATCTATAGTAGCTATCTACCAGGCCTGCTGTCAAGGAAAGGCCACCAACATTCTGAAAGAAACATCCCACCCTGGCAATGTTTTTCTACAACCTCTACCATTGGGGAGAAGGGACAGAAAACGAACACATGCACCAGCCAGTTTCGAAACAGATTCTACCCTATTGTCATTAGAATACTGAATGGACTCACAAACTCTTAACATTCGTCTACCTGTATTTTTGCTTTTGCTGCTGTTTACCTATTATTTACTTAACTATGCTAGTTAACTCTATGATCTGCCTGTATTGCTCGCAAGATAAAACTTTTCACTGTGCCTCTGTACAAGGGCAATAAATTCAATTCAATTCACTTCAATTAATCAGTAAAGTTGCAAAAAGCAATTGTGGAAGATGATGGCCCCAAAGATTTGTATATGGCACTTCAATACATCTGGTATTTACAGGGTTACTTGGATTTCTTTAGCACAGAGTCTTAGTTTATTGAATGATTTATGCAAGCAACATATTTGATTAATCAGTTAATCAGGAAAAGCTCTTAACAGGAGCAAGTGATTGATGTGGAGAATGAACTTAATACAGACAATCTGTTCTTTGAGCAATGAATCATTATGGGATTTGTCCATCACCATTTAGATGGATTGGATCATGCAGCTAGCATAAGTCTATAGATCTATTGTGTTCCAATTCTGGCCGGCAGAACATTTTATTCTATAGATTTGTTGCAAATGTTGTTGTATTTCTTTGATACGGTAATTAGAGACTATTATCATTTGTATGGTTCTGCCCACTGGGTAACCAATTCCAAATGTTTGTTTTTTGTTGTAATTTGTACAGGAAATTTACCTTGTGATCTACTCAAAATCAAAGCTCAACTTTTAATGTCAAGCTTCATATCTCCATTGCTCCCCCCCACCATTTCCAATCAACTTGGTGCAAAGTTGCTGTGTTTGACTTTATTTGGAAATAAAGCTAAAGGGTATTAAGACACCAGTCATTCATGCCTGGAATTTATATGGTGCTCCTCATGATCTACTGTTATATCTTTATTGGGAGATTGTACAAGACCCCAGAGAAATGATACTGAGAAAAACAACCTTGTTTTTTCCGGATTTCTATCAAAGTTGCAAGAAGAAATTCTATTATTTTAAACAAACTAAATTTGGCTACAGAGCCCCTGATGGACGACAACAAATCCTATCCTGAATCTTCACCAGAGACAAAGATATGAGCTGCAAGTCAATACAGATGTTTATTATGAAAAAGTCGAAAAGCTCAATTCAATTAATAGAAATAAAATATGCTAACATTTTTATATTTTTAAAAACATGGCACCATTATTAATGCATTCTATTTATTAACAGAATGTTAAATGAAGCTGAGGTTTATGGAATTGAAGAGAAATTTTTTATTAGGAAATTGGTGAAACAACTGGAGGCAGATTAGGGATAATGGGCAAGTCCTCATTGGCTGGATGTACCTAGTGATGTCCCTCAATGACTGTATTTGGTCTATTTATTGGTCGCTTGGATAATGGAATGAAAACCACATATCCAGGTTTGCTAATCACAAAAAACATTGGAGATGAAAATATGAAATCATATTGTCAAATCAAGTGAATTTTCAAAATATGACAAATGGATATCGAGATAGGCAAACAGAAGGTCGTCCATTTTGAATCTAAGAGATAAACACAGGATACTTTCTAAATGGTGAAAACTTGGAAATAAAGCAGTTCCATATGGACTTCGTATTCCAGGTACTAAAATGTCTTGAAAAATCATCATAAATAAGGATAAACAAGGATTATCAAATGCTGTTCTGTATATCTAGAAGATTTGAGTATAAGGGGGTAAAAGTAATATTTCAGGTATACTAAAGCCCTTCCTGAAGAAGGGCTTGTGCCCAAAACGTTGATTCTCTTGCTCCTCAGATGCTGCCTGGCCTGCTGTGTTTTTCCAGCACCACATTTTTCAACCCTGACAAGACCATGTCAGCAGTACTCTGAACATTTTGGAGCACAATTGGGAGGATATATCTGCTTTAGAGCGGTGTACTGTCGGTTTACCGCAATGATACAGGAATTCAAATGTTAAATTTCAAGGAGAGGTTACACAAACCAGGTTGCATTCTTTGGAATTTAGAAGGTTATGGGTGATTTGATTGAAGCTTTTAAGATATTAAGGGGAACAGATGGGCTAGATGGAGAAAAATTATTTCCACTGGTTTGGGAGCCTGGAATTAGGGACAGGGCCCAAAAATCAATACTAGACCTTTCAGGAGTGAAATTAGGAAATAAGTTTTGACAAAAGGTGATTGAGCTTTGGAAATCCCTTCCACAAATGACAATTAAAGCTAAACAATTGATTTTTAAATCTGCTATTTGATAGTTTTTATTGACCAAATGTATTAAAGGGCACTGGCAAGATGTTATCTGGGAGATTAGCCATGGCAGGACATGCTTGAATGGATAACTGGCCTCTTCCTGTTCCTAAAGGCTCTGTAACAGTTGCTAGTTTTAAGAAAATTGGGAAGTGGGCAATGCTGGTAAGGCCAGTATTTATTATCTATCCCTAATTGCCCTTGAGAAAGATGGTGTGAGTTGCCTTCTGTGGTATTGTTAAAAGTTTACAATTGGGAGCACAATAATGATGTTTAATTGCTGAAATGGGATGATGCTTCAGTTGGCCTTTCCCCACACCTCCCCCCTCACTTCTCTCCAAGGCCCCAAAGGAAACTTCCATATCCGCCACAGATTCACCTGCACCTACACCTAATGATGTTTAATTGCTGAAATGGGATGATGCTTCAGTTGGCCTTTCCGTCAAAACAACCAATCAACCATCCGCCTCCAAGGAAACGGATTGAACAGGAGAGTCCAAGTAGTTCCACATACATGCATTGTCTCACAATAAAAAGATTTAGATTGAAATGAACATCTTTTATTTACAATTATTTCAGGAAAATGCAAGACAGTAATGTGTGACATTTCTGAATTTGACATTTGGAATGTGCTGAACATTTGCCTGATGGATTTCACATGGTCGTGCTTACACCGATAGGGTCAATATTCTGGGTTTGTAATGAAGTTATACATAGAACATCGAACATAGGACAGTACAGCACAGAACAGTCCCTTCAGCCCACAATGTTGTGCCGACCACTGATCCTCATGTATGCACCCTCAAATTTCTGTGACCATATGCATGTCCAGGCGTCTCTTAAATGTCCCCAATGACCTGCCTCCACAACTGCTGCTGGCAATGCATTCCATGCTCTCACAACTCTCTGTGTAAAGAACCCACCTCTGACATCCCCTCTATACTTTCCTCCAACCAGCTTAAAACTATGACCCCTCGTGTTAGTCATTTCTGCCCTGGGAAATAGTCTCTGGCTATCGACTCTATCTATGCCTCTCATTATCTTATATACCTCAATTAGGTCCCCTCTTCTCCTCCTTTTCTCCAATGAAAAAGGTCAGAGCTCAGTCAACCTCTCTTCATAAGATAAGCTCTCCAGTCCAGGCAGCATCCTGGCAAACGTCCTCAGAACACTCTTCAAAGCATCCACATCTTTCTTATAATAGGGCGACCAGAACTGGACGCAGTAGTCCAAGTGTGGTCTAACCAAAGTTTTATAGAGCTGCAACAAGATCTCAAGATTCTTAAACTCATTCCCCCTGTTAATGAAAGCCAAAACACCATATGCTTTCTTAACAACCCTGTCCACTTGGATGGCCATTTTAAGGGATCTATGTACCTGCACACCAAGATCCCTCTGTTCCTCCACACTGCCAAGAATTCTATCCTTAATCCTGTACTC
>NC_057722.1:43760477-43876847 GCF_004010195.1 Chiloscyllium plagiosum | reverse complement strand
CAAGATCTGATACCTGCCCCGGCTCGTTTCCGAGCACTAAGTCTAGAATGGCCTCTCCCTTCATCGGCCTGTCAACGTACTGAGTTAGGAAACCCTCCTGAACACACCTTACAAAAACAGCTCCATTCAAATCTTTTGCTCGAAGGAGGTTCCAATCAATATTGGGAAAGTTAAAGTCACCCATTACAACAACCCTACTACGTCCACACTTTTCTAAAATCTGCCGACCTATGTTTTTTTCCATCTCCCTGCTGCTACTGGGGGGCCTGTAGTAAACCCCTAAAGAGTTAAAGTCACCCATTACAACAACCCTACTACGTCCACACTTTTCTAAAATCTGCCGACCTATGTTTTTTTCCATCTCCCTGCTGCTACTGGGGGGCCTGTAGTAAGCCCCTAAAGAGGTGACTGCTCCCTTGTTGTTCCTAATTTCCACCCATACTGAGTCGGTATGCAGATCTTCCTCGACAATGGAAGCTTCTGTAGCTGTGATACCCTCTCTGATTAGTAGTGCTACATCCCCTCCTCTTTTTCCCCCCTCCCTATTCTTTTTAAATGCTCTTAATCCTGGAACATCCAGCACCCATTCCTGCCCCTGAGAAACCCATGTCTCTGTTATGGCTACAACATTATAGCACTAGGTACTGATCCATGCTCTAAGTTCGTCATTTTTATTCCTGATACTCCTTGTGTTAAAGCAAACACACTTTAACTGATACCTTGGTTCCTTGCCAGGAAAATCCTTCCCACTAGCTGGTCTACTCTTGCTATTGCCTCATCTGCATCAACTCTCACCTCCGGTATACAGCTCAGGTTCCCACCTGAGCTCAGGTTATACCTGAGAAGGCACAATAATGTTAACATTAACAGAGTGAGATGTATTTAAAGTAGCTTGTGCTTTAAGCCCCAAAGAGTAATTAATAAAAATAATCATAACTGAAGTTAAATGTCTGACAGTGATTGATGTTTGCATTTTGTCAGGTGCTATAAACTTGTGTCAAAAGTCCCACCCCACAAAAACAGCCTGTAGTGACCGGCTTTCTCTTTATACATTTCAATTTGACATGTGACATCTGAAGTCTGAAGGATGATTGCATATTAAACAGCAGTGTGATTTATTGACCAAGAAATATGTTTTTTACAAGTAAAACTGGTTTCAGAATTTGTCTCCTCATTTCTTTGCTTAGTCCTTTTCTGGTGTTGTAACATATGCCTAATTACAAAACATGGGCTGATGCTTCCAATATTTTGGTTGTGTCAACTTGGGGAATGTCATGAATACCATGTGCACTACTCCATTGCTCACCTTATTAATCATGCAACCCCTCTCCACATATTGCAATCTTATGCTCAGCAGAGCTTGGAAGAGCTTGGCAGTACTGGCTCCATTTGATTTTCAAACTACAGATGTTATATTTAAGTCCTAGCTGTGCACTGGTTCAAACATTATAGCCAGGAATTGTCCCTAGCATTTGCTGTACCTTTGATATTTAGCAACCTGCATGGGATTACCAGAGGAGGGCAGAACACCACACCCTGCCAGCCTGGTCTGAAGTTGCCATCTCGGTCAGGGTGGAATCCATGATCTGAAGGATCATGCAACAATCCCACAAGAATGTCAATGACCTTCTGTGCACTGAAGGCTATGCGCCACTATTTTCCTTCTGCTACCTCACACTTACTCTGACAGTACTACTGCACCCATATCCCACTAAGGTTCTTGGTTTCCAACTCTCACTACTACTGTATACAGCATCTTTTCCACCTCATCCTGTTAAACTGGTGAGTCTGCACACCCTCTGTGTTTCTTACTCACACACTCAGGGCATCTCACTCCCTTTCCTGCACTGGCACTAACACTAACAGCTGGACCTATCACAGTCATGTCCCTCCCTCCCTCTCTCCCTTTGTCTCATTGGAGGGAATTGTAGCCCAAATCATGGCACCGGGTGCAAAGACAGGTTGGAATTGTTGGCAGGTGGATAGGGAGGGGATTTGTTTTTGACTCCTATGAGGAGAGAAAATCCTTCCTTCAGCAAGAGAGGATTGTGACCATTTGTGGGGTTTCTGGGATCTCCATTTGAAGAACAAACACAGGTTTACCTGAGTGCTCAAGATAGTCGGATATTGAAACATCCGTAAGGAAGGCTAAGGGATGCACTTACATGGGCCTCCAAGATATTGTTCAGATGTAAACAACACAAGCCATGTCACACAGGTACACCAAGAGATTATGTATTGTAGAGTTACTGAAACCCTGTCCTCCCACCTTCATGCCCACATTGCTTGGGTAATGCAGCATGACAAGCTGCCTGGCATTTTGTTTGTGCTAAAAAGCAAGGCAAGAAATATGTATTGTGAGCTTGAAAGTTTGGAATGAAGTGTCAATGTGCTAAAAGGCAAGATGGAGCTGTTTTGAGTATCCAAGTAGGTGCAAAGTGAGAGAGCATTGAGAAACAAGCTCAGAGCATAGTGGTGCACCCTGTTCTGATTTATGAAATGGGTGGCAAGAGAGCAGCACTGCAATGCAATGTGTCAATGAGCTCAAGTACAGTAAAGAAGAGCTGAAGTGTATTATATATTAGGAAGGAAAATACAATGACTGCAGATGCTGGAAACCAGATTCTGGATTAGTGGTGCTGGAAGAGCACAGCAGTTCAGGCAGCATCCAAGGAGCAGCGAAATTGACATTTCGGGCAAAAGCCTGATGAAGGGCTTTGCTCTTCCAGCACCACTAATCCAGAATGTATTATATATTAGTTAGAAATCAGCCATGATAATGTGGTGAAGCTGGTGCTTTGCTGATGCTGACTTCTGTGGGTAAAGACTTCTGCTGCCTATGGAGTGTGCTCTGGGATGTTGGGGAATGCTGGCCAAGATGGGTGCCCAGTGAAGAGGCTGATGACCTGCAGGAACTGGGTAACTGCCCTGACTTTCAAACTGGGAATTGGTGTCAACTAGTTTATCACAGGTACCTGAAACAATAGCAACTTTTACATACATGAGACAAGATTAGTTAATAGTCAAGGGTTAATGCATTCAAAAAAGGCCTTCACCATTTACTCATGAGATTCGCATCTAGCCACTGATACTAAGAGAAAATCAGACATCTTTTCCCAACATAGAGAATCTCATTTTTCCGTTCTAAAATATTGTGCTAATTTTCTCATTATTACCAACGTCATTTAGACTCTGGGAAAATTCCAGCCATGCAATTCACATACTCTTTGAGTACATAGCCGATTTCAATTGTGGGAATAGTTGGTGAAATTATGGAAACCTCACACAGTGAATTCATATATTGTACTAAAAGAACCTGTTGAATAATATTATGGTTGATATTTTGGATTAAACATATTTTGCAATATACAGGTTTAAGAAAGCTGAGACAGCCCATTAAATGAACTGTTTTAATGTAGACCATTTAAAATCTATCCTACAGACTGTAACTTTATCGATGAATTATAATTTGCCCTTTTGGAGTTTAAACAAGTATTGTAATTACAGCAACGTATTATAGAAGATAAACATTGCACTAAAAATAATGATCCAAACCTTACTGGAGTCTTACACAATTTGAGTTTGTTGCACTTAGTTTGTTGGAATCTCTGCTTCACACTTCAATCTGAAAATTGATAAGATTTAATCCTCTGATAGATGTGTGAGCAAAAAACAGCACCATGATCTTTGGGGTGACTGGGACCTTGCTGAAGAATGGCACTAAAGTTGTATGCAATGAAACCAATGAAACACTAACCAATGAAACGTAAACATAGTGAAACAGAAGAATGACTGAAAGGGAAACTGGGTGAATTTGAGCATATCAAATCAGAAAATCAGGTCAAATCAGAAAATCAGGTCAAATCAGAAGATCCAAGTGGGAAAGAAAGATTGGCATAAATGAGAGAAAAGCAAAATAGAAAGCAGATGTAAGATTTCATTTATTATTTCAATAACTGTTTCTGAACAAAGAGACCCTGGAATACAGGTTCACAGTTCCTTGAAAGTGCAGACTCAGGCAGATAGGATAGTGAAGAAGGCATTTAGTATGCTTTCCTTTATTGGTCATGTTGCGGCTGTACAGGACATTGATCAGGCCACTTTGGAATGTTTTGTGGAATTCTGGTCTCCCTCCTAAAGGAAGAATGTTGTGAAACTTGAAAGGGTTCAGAAAAGATTTACAAGGATGTTGCCAGAGTTGGAGGGTTTGAGCTACAGGGAAAGGCTGAATAGGCTGTTTACCCTGGAGTGTCAGAGGCTGAGGAGTGGCTTATAGAGGCTTATAAAATCATGAGGGGCATGGATAGGATAAGTAGGCAAGGTCTTTTCCCTGGAGTGAGGGGTCCAGAACTAAAGGGCATAGGTTTAGGTTGAGAGGGAAAAGATTGAAAAGGGAAATAAGGGGCAACTTTTTCACGCAAAGGGTGCTGCGTATTTGGAATGAGTTACCAGAGGAAATGGTGGAGGCTGGTACAACTATCCACATTTAAAAGTTAACTGGGCGGGTACATAAATAGGAAGGGTTTAGAGGGAAGTGGCCCAAATGATGGCAAATGGGACTAGATTTGGTTGGGATATCTGGTTGTCATGGTCATGTTGGACTGAACGGTCTGTTTCCATGCTGTATGTCTCTATGATTCTATGACTCTAATTGAAGGAAATGTCATAGCAAATTCATTACTTGCAAAAATGAGGCTCTGCTGAATCAGTTGTTCTACTTTAAGCAGGAATGGTTGAGAAGCATTAGAGAGGAACGAATCTTATCATTAAAGGATCTGTATATTATTCCATATCAGCCTTAGCTTTCTGTATGATATTTACATTGTTTTCACCACAAAATACAACAATTTCTTGAAACTAATGTTTCCCGGGAGGACAACAACCACTCATCAACAGCAGAGTGACACAAATTATCCAACAATTTGTGCTCATTTGCTCCTACAGGACAGCTCTAACTTGACACAGGTTACTGAGAGCTCAATCTAACCATATTTTGTCAAAGTGCCTTTTTTATTGCTTGGGGGGGGGGGTTTCTCCATGAGGCCTAGTGAGTTCTCTTACACATTTGTCGTAAAATTTATTTTTTAACTAATTACCATGTTCCTACGGTGGCCCTCTTGTTAAGTGTTCACTTAATTCTCCCACTCAGTGTAGCCAAAAGCTAGAAATCCTGAGATCCTGGCATTGATGTCATTTTTTTTAGATTAGATTAGATTCCCTACAGTGTGGAAACAGGCCCTTCAGCTCAACAAGTCCACACCGACTCTCCGAAGAATAACCCACCCAAACCCATTCCCCTACCCTACATAGTTTGTGATATTTGCACCAGTAATGTCAGAGAAGAACAAAGTGGCACACCATGGACAGTGGCCTGGAGGTTCTGGAGGTGTAGTGGAAGGCTGCCCCGTTCCCTTAGGAATGGCAGAAAAGGTCATAACAACTGATTCTGCACAATCTGTTCGAGGTTGCCAACTGAGTCAATGCAGTTTCAGTCAACTAAAGGAACTCCCAGCAGTGTAAGAAGATCAATGATGTTTTTCAATCTGCCCAGGTAGGCGTTACTGTCTTATCTCTGCAACCCCATACTCACTCCATTTTTGCTACTTCACCCAGATTATACCCAGGCTCATGCCCACCACTGTCATCATTGCATACAACATACTCCATCACTATTAACCCTGCATGGCCTCTGTCCTGTTTACCTGCTCACGTATGCCACCTCACCACTTTTCCCCTGCCTGCAGCAGCTCTAACTATATGACCCACTTTCATATCAGTCAGTCTCTCCCTTTCTCTCATTCCAGTATGACCCAACCCACAGTAGAGCAGAAGGAGCTGAAATGGCTGATAGGATGTGAGGAGCCGAATGCCAGGCACCCTATGAAGTGAAGACCCTGATCCTGATCATGCTGAATGTCTGCCTGACCTTGCCCAAGTTCCTGGGTTGATATTGGAGGCTGTTCTTACCTTACTATGCTGGGATCCCTTGACTGAAATGTATCTCCCTTGACCTGACTGAGTACTTCTGCCTTTGAATTTGAGACTGAGCCATATGTAGTGTGTTTGCTGTGTAAGGTACTGGCACATGCTCCAGATGTAAGATAAATGTAGCACGGTGCCATACAGCAACATGGCCACCCCCTTGACTAACGACTGCTGACAAACATGACAAGCTGCCTGGCTTTTTGTCTGTGCTAAAAGATATGGCAAGACAGAAGTACTGTGTGTCTGGTTGTTCTGGCTGAGGGGGAGAAAGCAGGTCAAAGAATGCTGTGAGCATCTAGAGAGGCTGAAATTGAGTGAGCACTTAAGAGGGTTTTGGCAGCCCTGGGATGCAACCAGTTCCATTCGATAAGATAGGTGCCTGCTTATTTGTAACATGTCCTTGCTGCAGGATTCTAATGATAGGTGCTACTGCAAGCTGAGGTGCAGTATTAAACTGCAGGACTGTACTGTAAATGGATTGAAGAAGTGCTGTGAGTGTGTGGAGAGGCTGTTATGTGTCAGATACCAGCATCCATGGATGTGGGGCATGTGCAATCTCTGCCTACAGAGTATGCCCTGAGATGCTGTTGCCGAGTGTCCAAACTGAAGATCTGGAGGAGGACGCAGTGAGTGGGAGTCTCCAGATACCTGTTCTGACTAGTGTCTGGTTTATATCTGGAAACTGTTAGAATAGGAGACTGTGTATTAATGAGGTGGGATTGCATCAGAGTGAGAGAGATAATGAGCGACACACCCCGTAAATAGACTTTTCGCGGCTCACCAGTGAATATTGCATCTCAATGTCAACTTAAGAGGAAAATGTGAATAAATGCTTTCAATGCCAAGAAAGGCTTCACTTGATTTCTCATGTAACTCTCCAAATTTCCCGCCATTACTCACATTGAGATTCTGCCCTGAATTATTTACATAAGAACCATAGTATGGAGATTGTTTCTCTAACAAACTTTGATTTTTTATTACATGCAGTATTTGAGAGATCTAAAAATAGAAATTACATTAATTTCTCCAATGCTGACTTTGATGGGGTAGCACACAGGTAAATGAGCCTGCAGACCAGGGATGCTCAGTGCATTTGACATGCCAGACAAGTTGTTGTCTTTGTCTAGGAACATGGATAAGTCTATCTTCAGATTGTCACAGGGCGTCACCTAGACTTTAGAGCCCATTTTATCTAGAACAGAGATGGTGGCCAAATTAATGGCAGCATTTGAGATCTGGCTATTTGGTGGCTTCCATTGCAGCACAGATGGAAGCTACACATTGCATAGTATTGATTGTCCACTCACACCTTAGCCTGATGGAAGGGGAGATAGTGCTGAGAGGTGGGTTGCATGTAATTGGACAGGAAGACACAGAATGCAGAGCTTGTTTCTTTCCTCACTGCTCCAAATGAGTCAGTGGTGGGAAGGTTGAGTTCAGACTTCCCAGTTGGATAGATCATATATCACCTGAGCAATGCAGGCTGGGGAGGCTTCCTTCCTGAGCACTTTCAAACCCACAAGGGTCCTGCCAGTAGCAAGAACTGTCCACACCATCCACACTGATTGCCTTTTCATCCAAGCCAGATGCTTCCTGTCCAAAAGGCCATTAGATATAGGAGCATAATTAATCCATTCAGCCCATCCAGTCTACTTTGATAGTTGTTCGTGGCTGATATGTTTCTCAACTTCATTCTTTTGCCTTCTCCACATAACCTTTGATTCTCTTACCAATCAAGAACCTATCTAACTCTATCTAAATGCACTCAATGACTTGCATTCCACAAGCTTCTGCAGCAATGAATTCCACTGATTCACCACCCTCTGGCTGCTGAAATTCCACCTCATCTTAGTTCTAACGGGTTGCCCCTTCATTCTGAGTCTCAGGTCCTAGTCTTTCCTCCGAGTGGAAACTTCTTTTCCACATCCACCAAGTCCAGACTTCTCAGTATTCTCTAAGTTTCAATCAGTTTCCCTCCTCACCCTAAACTCCATCAAGTACAGACCCAGAGTCTTCAACCGCTCCTCTTCCAACAAGCCTTTCATCCCTGGGATCATTCTTGTAAATTTTCTTTGGACCCCCCCAGTACATGTTATCTTAGATATGGGGCCAAAGCCACTCACAATATTCCAAATATGGTCTAACAAGAGCCTTACATAGCCTCAGCAGTACATCTCTGTTATATTTTAGCTCTCTTGAAATGAGTGCTAACGTTGCATTTGTCTTCCTAACTGGCAACTGAACCTACATGTTAACTTTAAGAGAATCCTGAATAGGACTCCCAAGTTCATTTGTGCTTCAGATTTCTGAAACCTTTCTCCATTTAGAAGATAGTCTTGACCTTTATTCTTCCTAGCAAAGTGCAAAACCTCACACTTATATTCTATCTGCCACTTCTTTGCCCACTGTCCTAGCCTGTCCAAGCTGTTCTGCAGCCTCTCTGCTTCTTTAATACTACCTGTCCCTCTACCTATCTTTGCATTATCTGTAGAGGTCCATGACCTTTGGCAATCCCAGCTGGGGCACATTGATCTCATTCCTGAAGAAGGGCTTATGCCCGAAACATCGATTCTCCTGTTCCCTGGATGTTGCCTGACCTGCTGCGCTTTTCCAGCAACACATTTTCAGCTCTGATCTCCAGCATCTGCAGACCTCACTTTCTCCACATTGACCTCATTGCTGGGCTCGAACAGCTGTTGGATCTCTGAATGACCAGCATTATTTGGAGGTGAGATCCTCATTCTGTAAGTTCCTGGGCACACCAAAAACAAACTGAGAGGTGGCTGATCGTCATTGAATCCTACTCCAGAAACAGGCGCAGCTAGATTACAGCCAGCCAGGTCTTTGGTTGGTGGATGGAACTCCCACTGTAGCTGTTAAACCCAGCTCTCATAGCTGGGTCCTGTAGTGAGCTTAGGTGCTGCCATAATGACTAGGACTCCCTGACTTGGAGTGGCACAGTGGCTCAATGGTTAGCATTGCTACCTCACAATGCCAGTGACCCGGGTTTGATTCTACCCTTGGATGCGAGTGGATAATGTTTTTCCAGGTAGGTGCTTTGGTGTGGTGCCTTTTATTTCAGGATTCTGGCCAAGAGAATGATTTGATGGTCTAAAGGCAGTGAATGTATCGGTGAGGAATTGAGGAGATAAGAAGATGATCTTTTGGAGGAAGTAGATTCTGATTAGTTGCTCAAAGACATGCCAACCAGAAGAAAAAGATCCTGAATGCCTTCTTCCTTCCTCATTCTCCTCCTCATCAAGAGGCTGACACAACAAGCCTCATCCTGCATTCACATAAGGGTTAGATTGTGGAGGATGCAGCACACCACCACAAAGGGGTTGAACTTAAAAACAGAAAAGGGGCAGTCACACCCGTAGCAATTTATTGTAGACCCACATGTAGTCACTGGATGACAGAAGAGCTAATCTGTAGAGAAATTCCCGAGAAGTGCAGAAGTAGTAGAGGATTTCAATTAACCCTTTATTAATTAGTGTAAAATCAATGCGGAATTTTAAAATGCATTCAGGAGAACTCTTCTAAGCTGTATAAAGCAAACTCAACAAAAGATGGGCAATTGTGAATTTAGCACCAAGCTCTGAAGCTGGGAATATAGAAGGTATATCAAGGAAAGTATGTTGGTGGTAGTGATTATGATGTTGGTATGGATATGGACAAAAGTCACGTAATAGTACAAGTTTTAATAAAGGCCAATGTTCATAAGCCAAGGTGTGATTTGATAAAAGTGGAATGGAAACATCTACCTGAAGGTAAATCACTTATATTCCAGTGAGAGGCATGAAAAGAGATAAAAATCACACAACACCAGGTTATAGTCCAACAGGTTTAATTGGAAGCACTAGCTTTCGGAATGCGGTTCCTTCATCAGGTACAACCACCTGATGAAGGAGCGTCGCTCTGAAAGCTAGTGCTTCCAATTAAACCTGTTGGACTATAACCTGGTGTTGTGTGATTTTTAACTTTGTACACCCCAGTCCAACACCAGCATCTCCAAATCATGAAAAGAGATGACAGAGAAAGTTCACAGCAATATGTTCTCATGAAGAAAAAGGATAGAATTCACAAATATAGACTCGCTGAATATTAGAGAGTGTACAAAATAGAAAATAATTAAAATAAGGAAACTTATGTCAGATACTGAGCTCAATAATATAAAAATCTAGATGTATATAAAATATAGGGGTGAAATTAAAAAATCAAAACAAAGAAAGAGCAAGGAAACATTAACAGCAAATAAAATCAAGAGAAATCCTTTTTGTAAATGTCTGAAAATATAGAGTGCAAATAGATAATTAAGCAAAGAGTAGGAGCAATTAGAGACCAAATAGTAATGGAGACAGAAGAATAGGTTTAAGGTAAGGGACAGAGATTTCGAGGGGAGATGAGGAAAAACATTTTCACCCAGAGGATGGTGGGAATCTGGAATGCACTGTCTGTAAGCATAGCAGAGACAGAACCCTCAGAATGGTTAAGAATAACTTAGATTGCACTTGCAATGCCAAGCTATGCAAAGTTTTGGGCCAAGTGCTGGAAAATGGGTTTAGAATAATTATGTGGCTGTTTGTGACTGCTGCACAGATGCAACAGATCAAAGGGCCTTTTTCTGTACCAAAGACCTCTTTGACTCCATGACACAGGTATATTCTTAATGAATATTTTGGGTCTGTTTTCAATCTGTGGCTTGGATGGGAATTTGCAGATGATGGGACTCCCATGCATCTTCTGCACTTGTTCTTCTAGCTGGTACAGGCCACAAGTTTGGAAGGTACTATTAAAAGAGCCTTGTCCATCTTGATGGAATTTTATTCAGAAGCAAATGAGGACGGCTGATGATGGCATAATGTAGTCTATATGAATTTTAGCAAGACTCTTCTACATGCCAAACTAGTCAGAAAACTAAAAGCCATGGAATTCAAGGGCAAGTGACATGTTTAATCCAAAATTGGCTCACAGGCATATGGGTGGCATGGTGGCTTAGTGGTTACCACTGCTGCCTCACAGCACCAGGGATGCAGGTTCAATTCCAGCCTCAGTTGACCGTCTGTGTGGAGTTTGCACATTCTCCCTGTGTCTGTGTGGGATTCTTTGGGTGCTATGGTTTTCCTCCTACAGTTCAAAGTTGTGCCGGCTAGGTGGATTGGAATTGCTAAATTGTCTGTAGTGAGCAGAGATGTGCAGGCTACGTAGATTAGCCATGGGAAATGCAAGGTTTTATGGGTTTGGTGTTGTCACAATGGGCCGAATGGCTTGCCTCCACACCAAAGTGATTCTATGATTTATAGACAGGGAATAAACCTGTGATTCTATAATTCATAGACAAGGAATAAAGGGAGTGGTTTTGAGCGGAAGCCTGTGCTTTCAGTGTGATTCTACAGCTAGATTATAATTCTGCAGTTTGAAACACTGCAACTGTGTACTCAAGCAGTTTTTAAAAAATGTAATGAGATTTCTGCCTCTGCCACCTGACTAGATAGTGGATTTTAGGCCCCTATAACTCCCCTGTGGTCATTCTTTATTCCCCTCAAGTCCCTATCTTCTGGTTATTAACCTGTCTCTGAAGAGAGGTAGAACTTTTCTGCTCTATGTAGACCCCTCACAATTCTATATGGCGGTGAGAATAGTGGTGGAAGGGATTACACAAAAGCCGCCGTGGGCTGAGGCTTTTAAATGCCCAGTTAAGGGCCTCAATTGTTTGTGGGGTGGGAAAGCTCTTAGTGTGCAGACTGATCAGCCTCCTCCTAGATTAAATGCCTCCCAGACTCATCATAGTTGAGTGGCAGTAAACCTTTTCAAAGTTTCAGTCCTGCCTCCAATGGATTGCTGCAGTATTGCCATTACAGCTCTAAGGAGTGGAGGTTCAATGAAATATCTGACAAACCATCACTGCACACTATGAAACTCACAATTAAGGCAAATGATTGAAGTGGAGTTATATATCTGTAGACCAATTCTATGTGAGTTTGATAATTCACTTATTGTAATTGTAAACAAATTGTGTGCAAGTAATACACCATAAGGAAAAGATTGATCCAGTGCAGAAATATTAGACAAATCAGAGCTGACCCTACTGTGTAGGTGTTTTGAAATTGTGACTCATTTTGATGCACTTTGCTCATGAAAGTAATCACAGCTCTATTTGTTGCAATCTATGTCACTCTGGGCAATGACAAATGCCATTCTAACATTTAAGTAGTAAGAGAGTAAACTAATGGGGATTTCTATGGTTACTGTTCTCTGATGTGGCTTTAAAATGATTTGAGATCTCACATTATGTACTTCTCACATCCAAAATAATCCTGCACTTTATGTTTCACAATGTTTCATCTGTAATTGATGGCAAAGATAGTAACACCAATCATTTTAGGCGTATACATTAAAATTGAATCTCTAAATCCCTGTACCTCTCCATCCTCCTCTTGTCCTTTAAACACCTTCTTATATTTCTTGGCTTATTCCTTTTTTTTTAAGCTTCTTGAACATATTTCAATTGTCAGTTTTAAAAGGCTGGACATAAAATGTGCATTATTTGCACTTTTAGGGCTTTATATGAGTACTGTTGGAAGTTCAACCTGATGTCTGTGACACGTTACCCTTTTGTGTATAAATTATTTTGGGCACCACATTGTTGAGTGCATTAACTAAATGCTTATGGGAAGAACAGAGATCTGTTGAATCATGATGTAAATTATTGCACAGGGCCTGTTTGATACCACTGGTCCCATTTTGGAGCTCAAAACTGCAGATAACACCCTTTTTTGAAAATCTCTGCACAGCTAATTATGCATTCTGTAACAAAAATGACCTCACACCAGGTCTTTTTAAAGGAATTATCAACTACCTATGGGTTAGTTGTTGAGTGATTTCTTCTGGAAGGTTTACTCCTGTAAATGCCTGGCATTTTTTTATCATTTTGAAAGTTGCAATAGACCACAGGTGGCTGCGAAAATAGTGCCTGTTGACTTCAAAATTTATACACAAAGCATTTGATCTTTGACCTGGACGCCCTAATAGATAGTCCCGTTAGAACACAGCATGACTTGCTAGAGGCCACATAGAGCAAGATAAGTTGCAGCAAGTGTGAGGATGGGAAGGATGAGAAGGAATCCAAGCCCAGAGACCATATCTGCTGAGAGTGTTCAGGGTGTAACTGTCTAATCTGACTTTCAAAAACATGTACTTCAGGAAAGGAGGCCAGAAATCTCCTGCAGCCTGAAGTGCAGTTTTAGAGGAGGGAAATAGTACCTGGCTGGAAAGGTGACTGCAGTAATGAACGTTTTGTGCATCTGACCCCTTCCAGTTTGGAGATATTTGCAACATCTCTGTTTGTTGTCCACCGTTGCAAAAGAGAGGTCACAAAAGCTTTCTAGTCAAGAACAGCTAACTGCATTGCTTTCCTCTGGCAAGAGAAAGAAGCTAGAGCAAGCATATGTCTTCACCAGTATTGTAGGCTTTCCTGTGGGTCAGGGTACCTTCGATCTTGTATGTGTGTGTTTTGTTCTATACCAGAGCACAGAGATTTGAGTTATAAGTTATTTATTGTCATATATATTGGGAAATATACAGCAAAAAGTGTTTTGTCACCAAATCCAGCACCAATTTGCACTACAAAACATTTAAAAAAATTACATAAGTACCAAAACTTCCAGCTGCTGTTTAACCATAGGTAGTGCATCATGCAGATTAATGCCCATTGTCTTGGTAGCAGTCAGGAAGCCCTTACTATGTAACAGTCTGTTGTGCTACTTGCACCTGATCCGTGATATGGCAAACTAAAGTGCGATTACTGTGCAAAGAGGACTATCTGATGACAAGATGGCTGACTCCAGTGCATAATCCGTGCACAAATAATGCATATATAATATGGCTGATCATTGGCTTGCTGGAACAATTGCTCCATGTCCCAGACTGCTCTAGGAGAGTCCTGCATTATGAGCTAGTGTTGAAAGTCATGGTGATCTGCTGCATGTTGCACAATCTCTGCATCTTGGACGGGCAACTCTCTGTACCATTTGCACAGTGAGCAGTTAAGGAATAAGAGCAGGAAGAGAATGAGGAAGGGAGCAGGAAACCTGGAGATCTCGTATTTGGCCAGGTTATTCTTGAAGAATTCGTCTGAGTGAAATGCCATTAACTAAACCACAATTTCCATTCACCAAAAGTCCCACACATTATCACAATAAACATTACATCATTTAGCCACAATGCAGAAAATGCAAGCCACAACAAAATAAACATTCCAAATCAAAAGTACTGGCACTTTCATATATTTTAAGTTCTTAAAGTATTATGCACTGTACTATATAAAGGTCTTCACTTTTTGTTGCACAAGGTTAAAAATCACACAACACCAGGTTATAGTCCAACAGGCTTATATGGAAGCTTTAGCTTTTGGAGCACTGCTCCTTCATTAGTGGTTGTAATTTTTAACTTTGTACACCTCAATCCAACATCGGCACCTCCAAATCATTGTTGCACAAGGTTACACTATTCAACCAGCAGGTGGAGACAAAGAATTAGAATTGGCAGAAATCACAGTGAAATATTTGTCAGACATGGTGCTATTGGGAACCTCATGTGATCTGATCCCTTCTACAGTCTAGTATTGATTTCTCATACCTGATGTAGCACAGAGGCAATGTCAGAGGCAGTTTCTGTTACTGTTGGCTACACAGAATCAAAAGCACAGATGCCTGCTGTTAAATGATCTATCAAGGAAAGAAACACTTCATTCTTTAGTGTTCTTAATCCTTACACTCTGAAGTGTCAAAATTAGCATGCACCACACTAAATCCAAGTTAGACCATGGCATTAAATTTCAAAATTCTTGGAGTAATGCAATAGCTTCACTGTTGGATGCAAGTTACATCACTTATAATGAGCACTCAAAAGCTAACTAGCAAGTTGATTTTAAGATAATCAAAAATTGTAGAGATTGGTATCTACCTATAAACTATTGTGGTAATTAATTTCATTAATTAATTTGTGCCCATTATGGTGTTTCACAGTAAATATTCATTAGTCTTCCACCTTTTTGGCAGTGAACTACGCCCTTGTGTATGCAGTGGGAATCCTGTTTTAGAAATGGATTTATTTGTTTTTGGAGTGTCACTAACTAATACCACACTTTGACCTCAGTTCGGAATATCCACAAATGTCTTGGATGTTGCTTCAAAGTGAGCCACTAGCAGTTGTAGGTAACCTAATTTTTCACTATCTCTGAGGAAAATAACCAGACTTATTTACTCCCCTGTCAATGGTATCATTAAAATTTGGAACTCACGGTAAAGATGATCATTGTTGAAAGCCACTGACATTCAGTATTTAACATCAGAGCTAGAACAATACTGTATCATTGTTCTGACCTCTACAGGTTAAACGACAAGACATTTTTGCTAACTTTTTCTCATAAATCCTTAGCCTATCCCATTCTAATTTCCCCCAAATAAACTGAAGTGATCAAATGTGATAGCCCACTTATTGTGACATCTCTGTCAAAAACATTTTCTGAGGAAATAGAGTTTGGCCACAGTTAGGTCAGAATTTACAATTACAGACTATTGATTCTGTTTCTACAAACATGGATGGGCTTTAATTTGATAAATGTTTCATTTTTTAAGGGTAATTTTGTTATCAGGATGATAGTTTTAGAGAATAAATCGCACATGACATGATTTACAGCATGCTGCTGCTTCTATTGCAGTATGAGTGATTTAAATAGAAGTTTAGCATTCAAAGTGTTAATAAACATCCCTGACTGAGGCACTGATGTCCTTTGTATCTCGTTGCCTCAGGTGAAATAGCAATAAATGAAACATGATCATGCAGAATAGCCTTCCTAGTTTAGTCAAGCATGTGTTCTGCATTATGGAATAATGGAACTAGGGCATTTTTTGACTGAGTGTGTAAAATACAGAGAATGTTCATAATTAATAAACTTGTAATTTTATCACTGGGAGTAGAAACTAATGGGGATTTTTTCTGTTACTAATTTTTTTTAACTTGGCATAAAAATATTCCAAGAACTCCCACCGTGGTATTTTGCATATCCTGCCCCAAAAATCCCACCTTTGCTTTATCTTTCACACATTGAATTTTAAACTAATTAAGTTGCAAGCAATCTCATGCCTCAGTATCTTAGCATACCAGAGGAAACTCTGAAAATGGATTAAATTTAGCTTCATTTATAGTTATGAATTGTTTCAAGCATCTGCAAGAGTGGGAGAAGAGTTCAATGTGTGGATTTGTGTTGCATGTAACAGTGATTCTCATTCTTTTTCTAGTTATGTGCCAAATGCTGAGATGACAGACATTTACCAAAGTCTTCACACATCTACATTATGGATTAGCAACTAACTGGAAGTCTGCAAATGCCAAGCCACTTCACATGAATTCTGTGTAATGTCTTTTATCCAGAGCTGATCCATACCAGCTGTCAGTAAATATGGATAAGAACTTGAATGTGAAGACATTCTTTTAGGTTAAAAGGCTGCCTTTGTTGGCAATATAATAGTAAAATATTTTCATCCTAAGTAAATCTGACAAATGTTAAAATCAAATGTGAAATATGTGAAGTTTACCCCACAACTCTGAAATACCCTGATGTGTATAAAGAAAATAAAATTGATAAAACAATTTTTTTGAACTTATTTTATTTCCAAAGCAAAGGGAAAATGTGTTTATCATGTCAAAGGAAACAGGACATTGGATTCCAAGGGAACTCTACTCATCTCCTGCTAAGAGGCCAGCAGAGCAACATCAGACCCTTATCAGAACTCCTGGGCAACAGCAGAAATGTATGGCAATAACAGAATCCCTGTGTTCTGTCTGTGACAAGACTAATGATGGCCAGAAGTTAATGTCAAAACCGGAAACCCCTCAAGTTGGGAGCATTATTTCTCAGACCAACATGGAACATGGTGTTTGCCAGCTTCACTAATGGGTTCCAATGGCCTTTAAATGATATTTTTCGTAAGTGTCACCATGGAAATGCTGCCCAAAAATGGGGCAGGCTGGTGCAGAAATGTATCCACTTAAACCTATTCATCCATAGTTTTGAGTTTAGTGAATTCACAGACATTTATTAAAAGTTGTTTGTAAGTCAAGGTACACAAAACACCTACAGAAATCGCTGGAGTTGATTTCTCTCCAGAAAATGCTGCCAGGCCTGCTACACTTTTCATGTATGATTTCCAGCATCTGCAGTTCTTTCGGTTTTTACACACAACACTTAGAAGTTAGATTCACAACAATACCGTCCAATGTTGATTCCATTGGATTGTGGATCATTGGAAGCACAACCCATTAGCAAAGTGAAGGCTCTGGAGAATAGCCAAATCAAAAACTGTGAAATAATTTTACAAACTGTTGGAAACAACATTGGATACTGCTGGTTGGATGAATTAACAAGAACCGGTTGTCTTTTTCACTTGTAATTATTCTGTGAACTTAATATATTTTTTATTTTGATATGATGAAAAACCATAAGAACATCAGAGTTCAGAAACAGTTAATGAGGCAAGCGTAAGGATTAGATGTTGACCTTTCTCCGGCTGATGCCACATGTGTTTTTGCTGGAAACTTTAAACTGAAAGCTATTAGGCAAGACATGCATAAGATAACTGGTCAACTGTGGAAAGGACCAATTAGTCAGATTCTGTGTCTAGCACAGTGTTGAAAGGAATTCTGATATTCAGTGCTGAGAGGTGGAAATTTTAAATTAGTTTATATTGTTGGAGTTAGGTCATGTTTGATGAGTCCACTACCGCAATATATTCCTGTCCATTGCCATCAATTTGAAAATAGGAGAAGTAAACTCTATTTCTAAATGATCCACAATAGATAAAATGTGGTTGTTGATAAATGACCTAAAAATACCCACATTTCCAACTTAGAATCTAGTTCAGTGTAGCACTGATGCCTTTTGAAGAATGAGACAACTTTTCACTTTATTGCAATCTTTTATGCATCTTTGCATTGTTTTGTTAGCATATTATCTAAGTGCGACAATAGATTTCCAGTACAGTTATAGGATCAAAGAATCTTACAGCATGGAAACAGACCGTTCAGTCTAACCAATCCATGCTGACCATGTTCCCAAATTAAAATAGCTTCACCGGCCTTCAAACATTTGTTATTCATATATGCAACAAAAGATCTATTAAACATTGTAACTGTACTCACTTCCTTTGGAGTTCATTTCACACACACAAACCACTCTCTGTGTTAAAAAAAAATGTTGCTCATGTCTTTTTAAAGTTTCTTTCCTCTCATCTTAAAAGTATGCCCCTTAATCTTGAAATCCCTGACTCTAGGGAAAAGACACTTGCCATTCACCTTTTCTATATCCATCATTATAGTACAAACCTCTGTCAGGTCATGTCTCAACCTTCTACAATCCAGTGAAAAAGGTCCCAGCTTACCTAGCCTCTCCTTTTAACTCAAACCCTCCACTCCCAGCAACATCCTGGTAAATGCCTTCTGAAAGCTCTCCCTCTTAATAATAACCTTCTTCTAGCAGGGTGACCAGAACTGGATGCCCTAGTTCATCTCAAAACCTGATTGGTGATTATAACTTTTATCATAACAATGGGGTTAAGAGATTTGGGCTTTGACTGCTACCAAGTGTTTTTTTCTTGCATTTGTCTAAGTTACTGATATCATATGAAGAAGGATGACCATGTGAAGTCTTCAGCAGAAGATATGCTCAATCTTGATGAACAATAAATAGGTTTAAGTAGTTAGCAGCAAGTTACCTTACATCTGAAATACATGTGAAATATTAGGCTCAGCTTAAGAGTAAGTTGACATTGCTGCTACTGAAACATTCTCCCACACCTTTAATAATGAATACAGGACTTTTTAAATTCCACCCAGGAACATTCCTTTATATCCTGATAGGCAGAACCTATCAAGTTAAAAAGAAACAGAAATTGCTGGAGAAACTCAGCAGGTCTGGAAGCATCTGTGGGAAGAAAGCAGACTTAATGTTTCAAATCCAGTGATTCTTCATCAGAACTGTTCGCAGCGAGGAAAACGTATTATTTATGCTGAAGTCAAAGTTGGGGAAGGGAGAGGTGAGGAAGTAGGCAGAGATGGAGTCCAGAGAGAGCAAGATAAAAGGAATAGGTAAATATGAAAATTATGGATAGCAGAACATGACAGAGGAAAATATGAATAATTGATCATGAGATTTAAGAGAGCAGGAAAACATAGTTGTGCTCATGCAAACCCATATAATGTGAGAATGGATCTAGGAGTATGTGAGAACAGATTATTGTGCTTAAAGCAACTCATGTCATAACAGGACTGTGTGTGGGCTTCTCTAGCCTCAAAAGGAATGCTTTTATCACCTGAGTTCCCTATCAGTTCTTACAGTTTGGGATGGGAACCTGACTAGATGTATCAAGACAAGGCAAGCCATTAAAATCTCCGTGGCCTCATGCTACCAGTCAGAAAGGTTAGAAATTGACACAGCTGCCAGCTTTTTATTCCCTGCCCTGAAGAACAAGCCGACAGACTCAGAGGATTTGGTTTTCTTCCATTATTTTGTCTCACTTTGTACTTTTCAACGTCAAATCGTTCTTACTGGATTAGACTTCCCAATTCATTTTGGTTCCAGACTGGATACTCAAAACTGTTAAGCTCCCAGGTGAGGAGAGATCTGCTGGTGCCCCTTCCTTATTTGCACACCTCCTCAGTTCTTTACAATGAATATTAATTTAGTAAGGATCTTTGTGAATATCTTTGTCCTTGACCAAATGAACTTAGGCATTAAAAAGGAATCAATGTCATCTGGCATCCGAATAAACAAAAAGTTTGGGTTTATGAATTATTACACATGAGAAGAAAATACTAATGCAACACATATACACACACAGATAAAAAATAAGTGATCAGTTCAAGAAGAAGATAAAAGAACAATTATGTGGATCAGTCTTTGAATTGTTTACAAAGCGTGGAAAGTTGACAGCTCTGGCTGTTGCAGTAGGGTTTGCTGGTAGCATTGACACTGGTTGTTGAACACGACCTTTAGTTTTGTAGATTAGCTGCAACCCTGTAGCTCTGATTCATTTTGACAATGATTGAATTCTAATATTCAGGGTGAGAAAGAGTCATTTTGTTTTCCTGTTTCCCTTTTGTCTGGCTGCTAGCTAGCTGACTTCAATCACTCAGGATAAGAGAGAATCTTAATCAGCAACACAGGAGTGCCAAGGGAATAGCATTCAACCGTGACCTTCACTGTGAGCTAACATTCAAATCCAGAACAGCACATGTGAGAACATTCAGTCCCACCAGCACATTCCAGTAGAGCTGATACTGGGTTTTAACACTCTGTCCTTGTGTATTGTTTAAAGGGAAAAACACAAACATGTGTGACTTTCGGATATAATCCATTGGGGGGTGGGGGGGGGGGGGGGGGGGGTGCTTCTTGTTGAGCAGGCAGTCATCTGTCCCTTTTTAATCTTTGTAGCCATAAGAGGTTGCAGTCCAATCTGATTGAAGTTTCTTTGGTACTTTTAGGGCTTCCATCCCATTGGTTCCACATACAGTCTTTGCCAGCCAGCCACTGAATTTATACTTGCAGTTCTTAGTCTCTGTGGTGGTCCTCTTTTGTTCAAAAAACGTTTTGGAACTTTGAGATAAAGGAGTGAAAAACCCTTAGTATTTTTGTCATCACAACAAACCTTAGAAAATATCTATGTCTGCCATCTTGAATCATTCAGTAATTAATTTTCCTGTCTATTAACTTCTTTTTCCATGTATCCTTACTTTAGTATGAAAATATTCATGCAATATTTTTATATCCCCATAGTTCTGAACTTTTTCTTCAGAATCTATATTGATTGTACATATTTTATGATAATTTTCTGACTTTTTGAAACAGTTGTTTACCATTGGGCAATTTCATCACATGGTTGTTCATGTTCGAGGTCTCTGAAAGAATGCAAACTGGATCTTACAGCACTGTAAAAAATTACTCTTGCAGACTCTTACTTCATTCTTTGCCTTTTCTTTATATACGCTATTATTATTTGTCAGACTATTCATCTCAAACAATATATATAATATTGAATTCAATCTAATCTGTTCATTAAATTAACTTAGATTCCCTTCCCTGAACCTTTATCTCGCCAAAATAAATAAAACTGATTCTTGAGTCTTTTAGAATAAGCACTTTTAGAATAGACATCGTTCTGATTACTTACTTTCAGGTCTTCGCCAGAGCCTAGATATTCTTTACTCTAAACAATGACCAAGACTGAATACGACACTCTTAAGTGCAGTATCTTCAGCATTCTTTGAACTCAGTGTTTCCAAAATGGAAATCTAAGGTCTTGTTTGTTTTCCAGACCAACTTCATAAATTACATTCTGTTTTTGAAGGACAAATAATTATACCCAAATCTTCTAGGTCTTTTACCGCTGCATAGTAGAAACATACTTGAAGTTACTAATGTCCAAATGCAGAGTTTTGTTCACTTTAAAAGACATTTCATAGAGTCCATTTCCTAACTCAGTTAATTCAGTCTGCAGTCTAATAATGCTTTGAACTATTAACTGCTGTGATCATTTTTGTGCTATTAGTGAGCTTAGTATTTCAGCTAATTCATTTATCTGAATTATTAATGAAAATGTTGAACAGCAATTTTAAAATGCATTTCTTAAAAAATAATTACCCATCAACATAATTGAGCTAGTAATCTGAATGATTATCATTGCTGCCAGGGCTATTTAGGTGTTCATGCATTTGTAAAGGAATAAGCTGATGTTGCCAGACAATGAGCGGTCAGCTCATTTGAAGATTTTTCTGATGTTTCTGCATTGTTCCTTATGATGTGCCAGGGGCTGAAAGACTGCTGTTTGTGCCAAGGAATTTTCCAGCACAGGGGGAAGGGATAGCCAGGGGTGGCATGGACCATGTTGATGGCTTTTATTTACAACTGGCACTTTTCCAAACAGGTGTGTTGCAGCTGGAATGCTGTTCTATTGCTTCATAAGGGCAGACCACTAATTATAATGGGGCATAATTTACTCTGGCAGGGACTTGCCCTTACACATTTTGGTTTTTAAAATGTCTGCATGGCAAATTGTGCAATGTGTGAGCTGATAATAGGGCCATGAGGAAAACAGGACACTTGGGACCTGAGTGAATAGGGCAAGAAACTGTGCAGCCCCTTAACTAAGCAGATTATGTTATTGTGCTGGGACTGCAAAGGAAACGTAAGTTAAAATGGGTGAATTGAATGTCAAATTGGGTATGGACATAAAGCAAGGATTTGATTAAAAGAAAAAATGAGACAAGGAAAGTTGAACCATTGCATAGCAAATAAAGTAGATAAAATATAATAAAATATAGAATATATTTTAAATTTTAAATTCTCCAACATAAATTAAAACCTGAAGAAATAAGATTCCAGAATTGATTTTTGGGTGCTGAAGAAAAAGAATACATATTTTATCTTGTACTCAAATTTTACATGAGTACAAATTCAAGGGGAAACATATATATTGCATGAGAGGGAAGTGCTGATTGGATAGCAAGTGAACTTGATTTGTCGAGGCATTACCAAGGAGAATGCACTCATTAATGCCCATTGGCAGTTAACATCTAGGCTTGGTTTAAACCCTGCAGACAAAAAGGTACAGACAAATACACTGCACCTGTTTTAACTCAAAATAGGCAAAAGCCTTTGGCCAATCATTTCACAGGGTAACACCCTGACCAATCAGAGTCAATCTGCCTGATTTAAAATTGAAGTAAATTATGGTTGTACTGGTTTTCAGGACCTCATATGAACCAGATAAGGAATATATAGGGTAACTTGACAAGATGGATACAAAATTTGCATTGTGGCAAGATACAGAGGGTGGCAGTAGTGAGCTTTTTGTGTGACTGGAGGCTGGTTTCTAGTGGGCCCTATATTGTTTGTAAAATGTGTATGTGATATGGATGAGAATGTCAGGGGATGATAAATAATTTTGTGGATGACATGAAGATTTTTGATGGTTAATAGGGAAGAGGAATGTCATAAGTTACAGGGAGATAATTATGGGTTGGTCAGATGGGTAGATGAGAGGCAGATGGAATTTAAGTATGAGGTGATGCACTTTGGATGAAATAACAAGACAAGGGTGTACTCAATGAATGGCAGCAAACTAAGAAGCTCAGAAGAACAGGGATCTCTTGAGTTGCATGTTGAAGACCCTTGACAGTGACAGGATAGGTTAATACGTTAGTTGAGAATGCGTACAAAACATTTGCTTTTATCAGGAGAAAGCGAGGACTGCAGATGCTGGTGGATTCCTGACCAGGGATCTCCCATCCACAGCTTCCAACCTCATAGTCTGGGCACCCTGCACCAACTGGTTCTACCTCCGACCCAAGATTCACAGACCTGACTACCCTGGTTGACCCCTTGTCTTGGCCTGCTCCTGTCCCACTGAACTCATCTCCACATACCTTGATGCTGTCCTATCTCCCCAATCCAGGAACTCCCCACCTACGTTCGGGAACCACCCATGCTCTCCACCTCCTCCATGACCTTTGTTTCCCTGGCCCTCATTTTCACCATGGATATCCAGTCCCTATACACCTCTATTCCCATGACAAAGGCCTCCAAACCCTCCGTTTCTTTATCTCCAGGCGTCCCCACTAGTATCCTTCCATTGACACACTCATTCATTTGACTGAACTGGTCCTCACCCTCAAATTCTCCATTGAACCCTTCCACTTGCTTTTATCAGTCATGACATAGATTATAAGAGTAGAGAGGTTAAGTTGGAACTAAACAGGACATTGGTTATGCCACAGCTGAGTACTGTATGCAGTTTTGGTTGCCGCACTATAGCAAGGATGTTATTGTATTAGACGAGATGCAGACAAGATTAACAAGTATGTTGCTTGTGTTGGAGCTTTCTAGCTGCATGAGAGGCTTGTGTACTTTTCTGTGGAGTAGAAAATGCTGATGGGGAACCTGATTGAGGTATGAAGAGTACAAAGGACAGGGTGGATAGAAAGCAACAGTTTACCTTTACTGAAGGGTTGATAGTATGGGAGCAAGATTTTATATAAAGGTTAGAAGATTGAGAGGACTTGAAGAAAACACTTGTTACCCAAAGGATGATGGAAATCTGAAATGCACTGGCTAGAAGGGTAGTAGAGGTGGGAAACCTCAAACCTTTAGGAAGAATGTTGGTGAGCACTTGATATGTCACAACAGTCAAGACATGGGCCAACTGCTGGAGAGCAGGATTATTGTGGATAGATTGGTGCAGACCTATTGGGCAGAGGGACCTCTTCAGTGCTGTATGACACTATGACCCTATGACCTGACATACTACTGCAGTACACCAGAACTGCAAAAAGAGGAAGAAGAACACCTATACAATGTATTTGCCAAAAACTGAAACCCCCGCAATTTCATCAACAAATGCCGATGGGAAAGACAATGGAATGAGGACATGCCACAACCCAAAGGACTAGCCACACTACCATACATCAAAAACATTTCTGAACTGACAGCCAGACTACTGCGATCACTAGGACTCATAACAGCACACAAACCAACAGCCACTCTCAGACAGCCAGGGAATTCCTAGAGGCATGGCACTCATCCACAGATACTATCAACAAACACATCGACCTGGACACAATATATCGGCCTCTGCAGCGGACAGCTGGAACTGACAACTGGAAGCGGCAGGTACAAATTGCTATATATGCCGGAGGAAACATCACAGAAGCGCTTCACAGGAGGCTCCCAAGCACTAGGATGTCCCTAGACAGGGGACGAAACGTCTGTAACACAAATTCCCAGCTCGGCGAACAGAACCACAACATATTTATCTAGTACATCTTGGTTACTGTTGTGCAACATCCTGTTATGATTCCTCCATGGGTAAGCTATTTGCCAGTGGCAAGCCCATAAAATTCTACGGGTCTCTTTTCTATCATCTGCCTGTCCACTCCTGACAGTGGTGGGTGAGGTCTCAGCTGGTCTGCAGCCTGGGTGCAATTCTTTGACAAGCAGGGGAACGGTGGTGATGGGAGTGAAGCCTGGCAGCTTTATATGCTCTAGCCTCTGATGGGAATTGAAAGGGGTCAATGTTTGCTTCCCTCACTGTCTGCTCCTCTCCTTCAGACCAGCCATTACACAACTCCTGATGGCACTGTAGGTCAGCAACTGGTCCCCATGAAACGGCCAGCAGCTCTCTTCCTTTCTGGCTGAGGAACATCTCCAACCAAGGTGGGGTGAGGTCCCCATTGACATGTTCAGTGTGGAGTGGAAAACTATACATCCATTTCATTTTGCCCAATCAAATAGCAAGTGCTGTGTTTTATATTAAATTAAGGAGAAAATCCTTAACAAGTATGTATTAATTTATAGACCCATAATACATAACCAAGGATTACAAAATACCAAGGTGTACAAAATAGTGAGAGGAATAGGTAGAGTCAATAGCCAGAGACTTTTCCCCAGGGCAGAATTGTCTGGTATGAGAGGCCATGAGTTTGAAGATATTAGGAGGAAGGTATAAAGGAGACGTCCGAGGTAGATGTTTTACACAGAGTCGTGAATGCATGGAATGCGTTACCAGCGGTGGTGGTGGAAGCAGAGTCATTGGGGACATTTAAGTGACTGCTGGACATGCACATGGATAGCAGTGAGTTGAGGGGTGTGTAGGTTGTTACTATATTTTACATTAGGATTAAATCTCAGCACAACATCGTGGGCCAAAGGGCCTGTTCTGTGCTGTACTTTTTAATGTTCTATCTCTGTTCTATGTTCTATTAAATTTGGATCAACTCCAGTGTCCAGCTGCACCTAACCTATTCCTATTGACAAGTATCATGCCACACTGTTCATTGCAACTATATGCTCTTTAATAAATGAAGCTGAATTTCTCTTTCTGTGATGTAAACTATCATTCATTACCAATGACCCTGTGTTGCGTACTGCGGCCAAGTCATTCCAGACCCCTCTTCTCTGTCTCCCTATGGTTTAGGGTTAAGTGGATTGGCCATGCTAAATTACCCATAGTGTCTGGGAACGTCCAGACCAGGTGGACTAGCCATGGGAAATGCAAGGTTGTGGGTATAGGTTAGGGGGGTTAGGTCTGGGTGCAATATACTTCAGAGGGTTAGTGTGGACTTGATGGGCTGAATGGCCTGCTTCCACACTGTATTGAATCTATGATTTGATCAAATTATCCTCTTGGAATTTGTTGTGCCTTTTTAACTCTACTTCAATCCTTTGCATCAAACTAGGCAAGTTTCAAAAGATGCTTATTATTACTAACTAGGAAGTTTTCAATATTTAATTTCTAGCATTAGCATTAAAACCACATTAAGGAGTTTCAAACATGCCTATCTGAAAGCAAAACATGAATTTTTCTGCTGCCTTCATGACCAGTTTTGAGGTGTAGTTACTGTTGTCAGGAATGTAGTAGTCAATTTGAGCATAGCAAGCTCAAAACGACAACAACTTTATAATGACTGTCCCTTTTTTTTGTGGTGTTGGTTGAGTGTTATATTTGTCAGCACTCCAGTGTTATTCCCTCTTTCCTGTCTATGAAGTAGTTCTCTGGGATCTCTTCTATCCAACTGGGAGGGCCTCTGTTTAACATGTTTTCACAAATTTTTAAAATGTTCAAGGTCTGCGACACCTCACAATGCAGAATGCTTTTATGGAACTGTGTGCTTTTAAGAAAGCAAAGCCTAACTGATAAATAAGAGAACCACAGGACATTACAGTTGCGTTATTCTTGGTTATCCACAAACCCTTAGCAATCATGTCTCATATGCTTCAGTGTTTCATTGCCTTTTGCCCATGAGTTTGCAGATTGCAGTGTGTTTTGCTCATTTCTGGCTTCACCTGAGAGGTGTCTAGTATTTTAAGGTTGCATTGTAGTTGCAATAAGACAACATCTACAGTTAGGTAGTTGTTCTATCCGTTACTGTCTGTGGGGTGGTATGGCAGAATCAGTTGCCACCACTTTACCCTGGCTGATGCTCATCTCTTTGATTTTCAAGGAAGGAAACATAATTCTCCACAGAATGAGAAATACTTCAAATCTTTTTGCCCTGGCAGCAGACATGCATATTATTTTTAATGGCAGTTGCTGTGCTTGGTCCTCAGCACTTACAGATCTTGTTGTGATCCAGATGTCTTTCTCCAGAGTTTTGTTGGTAGTTTGAGGATCTGTTAGCCTGGAGCGTGGAAGTATTTATGGATTCATTATCCTAGTAATGGATGTACTTCCGTATTTTTGCAATTTGAGGTCAGCTTTACTAAGTGATTTACTTTCAGCTAACATACAACTTTAACCACATTTCAAGTTGAAACACTCAAAAACTCCAAATGCTTATGAGAAAATAATATAAAAATGAAAACAATGGAGTGTTTCCACATGGAGGTAACCGCGATTAGGAGCTTCAGGACTTTGGAGAAACCTAACGACAATCCCATGGAGCTGTACACTACTGAGCCGAAGTAACAGGTGGGCAGATTTAGAATTCTCTAGAGGACTAAACCATACTACCATACTAGACTGGAACTTAAGAGAATCCTTAACCTTAAGATCACGTAGGTGGGTGTTAGCGGAATGATAATATCATTGGATTAGTACTCCAGAGACCCACCACAACATAGGCTTGAATCCCACCATAGCATTTGGTAAAATTTGAATCAATAAAAATCTGGATTTAAAAGCTAGACTCACGGTGACCATTGTCATAATTATCCATTTGGTTCATTAATGCCCACATGTATGAATGTGTGGAAATCTGCCATGCTTACCTAGTCTGGCCTACATGTCACTCCAGACCCTCAGAAATGTGGTTGACACTTAACTGCCCCCTAGTGATTAGAGATGGGCAGTAAGTGCTGGTCTAGTCAGAGGTGCTCGCATTCCATGAGTGAATAAAAAAATGCATAATAAATTGTGTTACTTTGAAATCTAAACCTGAATATAGTTCTTGAGCAGTCTGCCTTAAACCCAAACTTGCTGAGTTCCCTGAATAATTAGCAAAATTATTCTGGGTAGGAGTGAAAGGAACAGGGTGGTCATTATGGGAGACTTTAACTTCCCCAACATTGACTGGAAATACTATCACTCTAGTACGATGGATGGATCAGTTTTTGTCCAATATGTACAGGAGGGTTTCCTGACACAGTATGTCGAAGGGCCGAAGAGCCAACAAGAGGAGAGGCCACACTGGATCTGGTGCTTGCTAATGAACCAGGCCAGGTATTTGATTTAGTTGTAGGTGAGCACTTTGGAGAGAGTGACCATAATTCAGTTATGTTTAGTTTAGCAATAGAAAGTGATAGGTACATGCCACAGGTCAAGAGTTATCGATGGGGCAAGAGCAATTATAATGCGATTAGGCAGGAATTAGGATGCATAGAGTGGGGTAGCAAAATGCAGGGGATGCAGACAATGGAAATGTGGAGCTGGTTTAAGCTACAGATATTGCGTGTTCTTGATAGGTATGCCCCTGTCAGGCAGGGAGGAAGTGATAAGGTAAGGGAACCATGGTTTACTACAGAAATTGCATCTCTTGTTACGAAGAAGAAGGAGGCTTATGTGTTGATGAGGCAAGATGGTACAGATGAGGTGATGGAGAGTTACAGATCAGCTAGGAAGGTTTTAAAGAGAGAGTTAAGAAGAGCAAAGAGAGGACACGAGCAGTCGTTAGCAAATAGAATAAAGAAGAACCTTAAAGCTTTCTATAGGTATGTGAAGAATAAAAGGATGATTAGGGTAGGAATAGTGCCAATCAAAGTCAGAAGTGGGAAGTTGACTGTGGACCCTGTGGAGATCAGAGAGGTGCTAAACGAACATTTCTCCTTGGTTTTCACTCAGGAAAAGGAGACTATTGTAGAGGAGAGAAATGAGGTGCGAGATATTAGACTAGAAAGGATCGAGGTTAATTATGAACAGGTGTTATCAATTCTAGAAGGAGTGAAAGTAGACAGGTCCCCTGGGCTGGATGGGATTTATCCGAGGATTCTCTGGGAAGCTAGGGAGGAGATAGCAGAGCCTTTGTCTTTGATATTTGAGTCATCATTGTTTACAGGTTTGGTACCAGAGGACTGGAGGATTGCAAATGTTGTGCCCTTGTTCAAGAAGGGCAGTAGAGTTGGCCCAGGTAATTATAGTGAGCCTTAGGTCTGTTGTAGAAAAGGTTTTGGAAAGGATTATAAGAGATAAGATTTATAATAATCTAGCAAGCAACAATTTGATTTCAGATAGTCAACATGGTTTTGCCAAGGGCAGGTCGTGTCTCACAAATCTCATTGAGTTTTTGAGAAGGTGACCAAGCATGCAGATGAAGGTAGGGCAATTGACATTGTATACATGGACTTCAGTAAAGCCTTTGATAAGGTTCCACATGGTAGGCTGTTGGAGAAAATGCAGAGGCATGGAATTAAGGGTGATTTAGCAGTTTGGATTAGAAACTGGCTTTCTGAAAGAAGATAGCAAGTGGTGGTTGATATGAAATATTCAGCCTGGAGTCCGGTTACTAGTGATGTGCTACAAGGATCTGTTTTGGGACCACTGCTGTTTGTCATTTCTATAAATGACTTAGACGCAGGCATAGGTGGATGGATTAGTAAAATTGCAGGCGACACTAAAGTCGGTGGAGTAGTGGACAGTGTGGAAGAATGTTATAGGTTGCAGGGGGACTTGGATAAACTGCAGAATTGGGCTGAGAGATGGAAAATGGAGTTCAATGCAGCTAGATGTGAGGTGATGCACTTTGGGAAGAATAACAGAAAGGCAGAGTACTGGGTCAATGGAAAGATTCTTGGTAGTGTGGATGTGCAGAGGGAGTCCATGTACATAGATCCCTGAAAGTTGCCACCCAGGTGGATAGTGCTGTTAAGAAGGTGATAGTGCTGTTAAGAAGGTATACGGTGTGTTAGGTTTCACTCATAGAGGGATTGAGCTCCAGAGCTGCAATATCATGCTGCAACTATACAAAACGCAGGTGCAGCCACACTTGGAATATCGTGTACAGTTCTGGTCCCCATATTTCGCAAAGGGTGTGAAAGCATTGGAAAAGGTGCAGAGGAGATTTACCAAGATGTTGCCTGGTCTGGAGGAAAGGTCTTATAAGGAAAGGCTGAGAGATTTGAACTTGTTCTCATTGGCAAGAAGAAGGCTAAAAGGGGATTTGATAGAGACATACAAGATGATTAGAGGATTAGATAGGGTAGACAGTGAAATTCTTTTTCCTAGGATGATGACATCAGCATGTATGAGGGGGCATAACTACAAATTGAGGGGTGATAGATTTAAGACAGATGTCAGAGACAGGTTCTTTACGCAGAGAGTGGTAAGGGCATAGAATGCCCTACCTGCTAATGTAGTCAACTCAGCCACATTAGGGAGATTTAAACAATCCTTAGATAAGCACATGGGTGATTTTGGGATAGTGCAGGGGGACAAGCTGAGAATAGTTCATATGTCAGCACAACATTGAGGGCCAAAGGTCCTGTTCTGTTCTATGAAAAGATTTGGCAAATTGTCAATTTTGGGGTATTTCACAGGATTTCTCTCCATGCGTGTGAGTGAGTTTTTGTGAATGTGCTCACCTTATTATGTGTGCACTATGGCCCCTGATGCTGCTCTCCTGTTATTCTTGTGCTCACCAGTGGCAGAAGTGTTCATTGTTTCCAGAGCTTTCTGGCTTTTCTGTTGACAGAGCCATATTTAAAACCCATCTGTGTAACCAGCCAAATGCTGCAAGCCAGAGGGTAGAATTGGCTGATAAAGGAAGGTAACACCTTGCTTTGCTGACAGGAGCTGGGAGTTCCCAGCAGAGGAGATGGTGGACAAAAAGCCATCTTCTATCCTCAGGACATTTTCACAGCATTGCTAGCCATAATTCTAGACCATGGAGATAACTCTGACCCAGGCAGTGATCATCTGACCAGACTGACAGGGTGCATTAGCTTGGTCTAGCAGCAAGAAGGCTCCACTTTATTGCAGCTGCTGCATGGCCAGGTCAAGGCATTGCAGTGTTATCTTCCACTTCTCCATGTTCAGATTCCATTTCTGAGTGAACAGGGATGCTAGGTGTTTGGCAGCCTTTTACGTAAGGCATGGGTGCCAGGTATGCTAATTCTTTAGCAAATATGTGGTGAGTTGTTCTGGGTACAGTATGCAGTAAGGTGAGGCTTGAAGTGGACATGAGGTATGAAATATGGGTAAAGTAGATAATGATGAGGCAGACTTGCTAAGATATGCCGAGAAATCTCAATGGGCCTCGTGGTGAGAATTCTTCCAAAAAAATTGATGCTAATTGCAAATAGCCAAAAATCATATGATTAAGTCTGCTAACTTTTACTGAACATCAAGAAAGACAAAAAATTCATATTGGTAAGCTACATTTAAGGTTAAGATTAAGCAGGGAGAGATTGCCTATCCAGCATTTACAGTTAAGGAAAGACTTCATCAAACTCAATTTCATTGAAAGATTATTGCCAGAGAAATCCTGTCCAGTTTGTTGAGGTTAATGTTCCTGCTCTGGAGCTCCCTCCCTCATGTCACTGTGAGTCTACAACATGTGTATGTTGAACACATGGACTGCAGTGGTTCAAGAAGGCAGCTCGTTACCACTTTCTCATGGACAACCAGGAATGGGCAATAAATATTGGCCCAGCCAGTGACACCACATCCCAAGAATGCAAACGAAGAAACTTTAGCAGCTTACAATTTTTCGATTTTCTTTAGTGCGACAGCATTAATCACAATAACAAAGATTCATCAACAACTTTAATCAATACAACAACAGATCAGGTTTTACATAGACCTCTAATCACTGAAAAGTAAATTACATTTGACAACCTCATAACAGCTTTTGGTCAATATTCAAGAACAGATGATATCAGTGGGAACATATGTTAATAGTGGATTCTATCTCTCAGGAGGGTTGGCAGATCACAAATGATCTGTATGCACTATCTGAACTGCACAACAGTGCAAACCTATAAGAGATAATTTGTGTTTTTGGTCTCTTACATAGATCAGTTCTTGAACTAAAATCAAAAGAGGATCTATCTCTAGAATGAGCAGTCCAAATAATGGGAGATGCAAGTGTAGAAAACTGTTCAATAAAGATTATGCAGCAACAATTCTACAGAGCATGTTAACGACAGGATACAGATCTCTCTTCAGAATATTACACAGTATATGACAACATCAATATAAAATCCTAAACAATCCAATGCTACAGTATTTTGTCACAGTTGCCATTCAAAAAACTTAATTTGCCAAAACAAAATTGTTCAGCCTCCACCAACAAATATTGGAGCAAAAGAGGTAATTTCTTGAAAATGAGCTACAATCTGAAGAATTTACCACGCAACAAATCAAATCATTTGTAACCCAACATGTACATTCATATTTGAAACAGAACTTTGAAGAACATATAGTTACTGGAAGAAAATAAGCTTCCATATATGAAAAACAATAATGCACAGATGGAGTACTCCATTTCTTCCTAATGGACCTAACAGCTGTGTCTGATGCTATGCGTGGAGCAGAAATATAAACACCTCGTAACTCTCATACGGTCCTGCAGATGCATACCCACAATTCCTTCAGCTAGTTCAATTGAATCTCTGACATAATGAAAGCCAGCAGTGAAAATGCAAGGTACTAGCTTTGTCTCCATTTTTTTTCCATTCCTGGTCACAGACTTTCTGATCTACCTATTGAATCAGATTAATCAAGTCAAAGATTTGAAATAGATTAGGAAAGATAAGTTAAAAAAATGTACAGTAAATGTTATAGAAAGAAGTATACCAGGTAATTTATTTGCGAATGTATAAAACTGTTGATTATAATGTGGGAAGAAAAGGCTTGGAGAGTGGTATTGTATCATTGTTGCAGGTCCCTGGATCAACAGTGTGATGATGTCATGAAGCTGAACACAACTGAGCACAAATAGGTGTAATATGGGTGGGGTCAGAACTATCTTGAAGAAGAAACTATACTGCTATATTCAGCTAGAGCCATTAAAGAGGCTTGAGAATATGATTATGAATATAGAAAGATAATAGATTCATTCTTAATTAATGTAACTGTAAGTTCAGAGTCTGGTATATTGACGATTGTCTTGCATAGTAGTAATTATTGATCTTTCATAAATAGTATTGCTTTGAAGTGAAAGCTAGATAGAGTTCTTGACTTGGCCTTTTTCTTGATCGATCTGTCTTGAACCCAACCTCATTGGATGGAATCTTATAGGGCCTGGAACGATATTTGCAATCCTGAGAAATAAGGGACAATCACATAAGAAGTCGAGTGAAGCATTGGGAGCAACAATTAATGTTTCCCAACACTGAGATATTGAGCATTGAGGTCATTGAGACAAGATTCTCACTAGAAGGTGGTGAGATACCTTTTACCAGGGATTATTGCTTACTGTCAGCCTAATTAACTGCACATCTCACTTTATTAATACACAGCCTTAGAACTGAGCAATGCCACAAGGAAATTAGACACTGAAAATTCTTGACCTGAAAGTTTGAGTGGTTAACTGCCAACTCCAGCTCGCTGCTTGGTTCATCTTGAACACCCAATACTAACATCTCCAGGCACACCCTATGAGCAGTAGTTGAGTACATACCATGGCCACAGACCTTGGCACCGAACACTTAGCTAACTCTCCGCGTCATCAACACACATTTGCGATTCATGTACAGTGTGCTTCTAAACTTTAAAGCTGCACCTTAGGGTGCACTAGCAGGTATCATTGCAATCCTGCTGTAAGAGTTGGAAAAGATACAAGGTTAATTGATGATGGCAGTTAATGATTATTATCAGACACTTTATTGATTTTTCATTATTTTTACTTTATTGTTTTGTCAATTTTGGTTTGGAATTGTGAAATAGGAACTGTGAGCTAAAGATGACTTTTGGACTGTAGTAAAAGGGAAACAGACCAAACAAGCTTTTGTTTATTTGTGAGCCCAGGCCTGGAAATTAATTGCAGTTTTGTTCCTGATCAAAAGATACTGCAGACCCTTCATCAGTGAGGAAGGGCATTATGTTTAAATGGATAGCAGAAGCTGGAAATTAATGAGGTCACTCACTCCAGAAAGTCTGGAAAAGACCTTATGTTCAAGTAGGTGGCAGATGTTAAATGGTAACTGGGATGTTGTGGAGGAGATGGTCAGTTTGTCAGAGAGTGGTCAGAGTTTGAATTTGTTTTTGAAAAGTGTTTTCTGTGAAAAAAGGAATCTGGCATTTGATGCTATAGCATGAAGATTTGAAAGCTCCCTGCCTACCCTCCCTTACCAGCCCTAGTAAACTAAGTTGTAAATATTATTGCCTTTATCTGAATCAACTGTAAATGTGACCCTGATTGATATTTTCAGAAAATTAACCAAGAAATCATTATTTATATCTGTGGAACTACACATTGTGAAAATGAGTTAAGTATTTTGCTTTAATTTGATTTATTGTCACATGTGTCAAGATACAGTAAAAAGTTTTGTTTTGCATGCAAAACAGCCAGATTGTACTATACAAAATGCATCAGGCTAGCAGAACATTGTGCAGAATATTGTGTTACAGCCACAGAGAAGGTGCAGAGATGGAGATCAGAATTAATATTTGAGAGGTCCATTCAAAAGTCTGATAACAGTGGGCAAGAAGCTGTTCTTGAATCTGTAAGGATGGCTTGTTTTGTTATTTGCTTTTATTTATACCTTCACTGTATTTGTCTGTCTGTCTTTTGTGTGAATGGGTCTGAAAATAAAGGGTTTTGTATTTAAAGCATAGACCAATTAGATCACTTTATTGTTTGATCTTGCTCTGCCAGATTTAGATTAGATTCCCTCCAGTGTGGAAACAGGCTCTTCAGCCCAACAAGTCCACGCCGACCGTCTGAAGAGCAACCCACCCAGACCCATTCCTCTACATTCACCCCTGACTAATGCATCTAACACTACGGGCAATTTTGCATGGCCAATTCACCTGACCTGCACATCTTTGAACTGTGGGAGGAAACCGGAGCACCTGGAGGAAACCCACGCAGACACGGGGAGAATGTGCAAACTCCACACAGACAGTTGCCCAAGAGGGGAATTGAATTCGGGTTGCTGGCGCTGTGAGGCAGCAATGCTAACCACTGAGCCACCGTGTTAATACTGAGCCACATTGTTAATAAATTGCTAAGTCTTTTATTTAAAATACACACTGGTGACTGTAATTGATTATTCAAAAGGCTGGCTATGATCCATTGGGGTTAATTTTGAAGGTCTTTGAAAGTCTTAATTTTACTGTTTTGTGAAGGCAGAGGTAGAACAGCTGATTTGGTTCAGTTGCCTGCCTCTGTCCCATAACGATTCGAAGGAGCATTCACAATGAGAAATGAAAAAGGCATAATATAAAAAAAAATTGGTTGTACAAGTGAGACAATGTTTAAGTGTAATGCAAGTATGGAATTTAGAAAAATTGAGAGTGAAGGAGAGTGAAGGAGAATTGTTTAATGTGTCCTAGTGTTGATAGGTGAAAGGTGTAGTGGAGGGTACGGAATGGTAAAAGTGTTGCAGGATGCTGCTGAAAAGAGCGATGAAGGTGGGTTCTCAATTTTGCTGTTTCTGTTAGCTTATTTAGTTTGTTCTTGGACTGAATCCAATTTTGGGGTGATGCTCAAGACCTATTTAATTCTGTCACTGGAGATACTTGGTTACATATCTCCTTGTGAGATGAAGATAACTATAGTCGCTCAAAAGGTTGAGAATCTTTTGAATTCTCTACTTCTGAGGCTTATCGATGCTCCATCACTGAATATATTTAAGGCAGGGGGTAGGTTGACTTTTGATCTCTCAGGGAATCAAAAGAAATGGAAACAGAGCAGACAAGTAGGATTAGGATTATTGATCAAGTGGAAAATAAACAACAAGAATGATTGATTTCATAATATTGTCTATTAATGCAATATTACTCTATTAATGCAATACAATTACATTTCCATGTAATTATATGTAAATTCATGTTTTTCCCACATTTGGGGATTATATTTCATAATTTGAACATGAAAAAGTACATAATTTTTCATGATTTGCAAAGCAATTGTTCTACTGAGCATGCACATAAATACAATGCAGTATCAGATGCAGGAATATCCAATTTTTAGATATGTTTACTATAGGAACAAATGAAAGGAAGCAAAATGTGTCTTTTCCTGATGCCATAATGACTCAGAAAATGAGGTTTGTTTATCAGATGGGGCATACTAGTCTGGGAAAATAAGTAAAGGAAAATATTGTTATATTCTGAGGTGCTTTTCCAAAAAAATTAAAGCTGAAAAACCCTGTTAATTGTGGTCAGAAAATGTTGAAGTCGTGATGTGATAGTGGAAACACTGATAATTAGCATGAAATGCTGCTGGTTGTTTTATATTTATATGGGTGAGAGAGGTGTGTGCTGAATGAAGCTCTGAATTGAAAGAATTATCATGGGACATGGATTATACAATTATCCAATTTATACTGAGTCTGCTAGAGTTACAGGTATTATCTACTAATATTTCCCCATATATATAGTTTATAATCTAAAAACAGAACTTGGATGTCACATGGATGCAGTTTTGTTGTTATGGTCTTATGTGTTTATGGAAATAATGACTGAAAATAGAGGACAATAATATAAACATTTCAGAATATTTTCTTTTCCTTTCAACAACTAAGTGTCTGGAAGTATTCAGAACAGTGAATTGCCTGAGACATCAGGTTAACATTTTTACTGAAATATAATCCACTAATAATTGTACTGAGCCATATTTCGAGTGAGTTGCCTAGTCAAGTAAAATATTGAAAATGACATACTTGATATTGTAAAATTTATCTTCATTAATGCAAGGACTGCAGTGAACTGCCAACTGAGGCTGCTGCAGGATGAGAGTTTTATATGAATTAGAGCAAAAGAGTCATAGAATTATACAGCACAGGAACAGACTCTCCAGTTCAACTCATTTGCGCTAATCAGATATCCACAAATGATCTAGTCCTATTTGCTAGCATTTGGCCCATATGCCTCTAAATGTTTCCTATTCATCTGCCCATCCAGATGCCTTTTAAATGTTGTAATTGTACTCACCTCTACCACTTCCTCTGTTCCATACATGCATCACCCTCTGTGTGTCAAAGTTGCCCTTCAGGTCTCTTTTTGTTCTTTCCCCTCTCACCTTAATCGTATGCCATCTAGTTTTTGACCCCCCTACCCTGGGAAAAAATGCAAAACCACATTGCTTTCTAGCCAGAAACATACATGCTATGCGTATATTTTATGCTAATAAAAATTGACATCTGACTAACAAGATCAACTAATTTGTAATGATGTTTTTGTGAACAATACATGCATTTCCAACAGTTTCAAACATTTGCACTTTCTAATTATGCAGGAGAATTTCAAAAATGAGCATAAAACTGTACATGTTAAAAAAATTTGCAGAGGCTGGAGGGACACTTGCTATGAATCTATGACATATTTTGTATTTGATGAGTTTTGATTAGCCTGTGGTTAATCACCCCATCCAGATCCCCATGATTTTGCAAACTTCTATAAGATTACCTTTAGCCAGCACTGCTCCTGGGAAAAAGCCCCAGTCTATTCAGCCTCTCCCTATAATTCGTACCATTCAATCGCAGTAAGAAGCTTGTGAATCTTTACTGAGCCCTTTCAAATTTAACAACATTTTTCCTATAGCAGAGAATCAGACACAGTATTCTAAAAGTGGCACATCCAATGTCCTGTACAGCCACAATATGACATCCCAACTTCTCCACTGAATGCATTGACCAATGAAGGCAAGCATGCTAAATGCCTTCTATATCATCCTGTCTACCTCCAATTCCACTTTCAAGGAGTTGTGCACCGGCACCCATAAGACTGTTTTACTTTTCCATTTCTCCTTCATTTGAAGAATGAGGTTACTCATGAGAGAATGACACCAGGCAAATAGATTGTTCATACAGTGAAATAGCATCCTCTAGTAAAATCTCAGACGTGGGGAAAATATAAATCTTTATTTTCATTCAGAAAATGATGAACAAATACTTGATGAACCATTGTATCCTTTTCTTTATCACAGTACTTGTTGGAGAATACACTTTACAGTTCTGATTTCAAGCATGTTTGCACAAGTGATGAATGCAGCATGCTTCTCAGTGGCCAGGCATCATCCTATATGATTAATATGTGTCCTGAAGGTATATGCAAAACTTATCAAATGCAAAATGTGTCATAGATCCATAGCAAGTATCCCTCCAGCCTCTACAATTTTTTTTAACATATAGTTTTATGCTCATTTTTGAAATTCTACTGCATAATTAGAAAATGCAAATGTTTGAAACTGTTGGAAATGCATGTATTGTTCACAAAGACATCATTACAAATTAGTTGACCTTGTTAGTCAGATGTCAATTTTTATACGCACAAAATATACTTTGAAGATAGATCCTTACATCGTGTGTTAATTTATCGTGAGATTACGGATAGCATATATGTTTCTGGCTAGAAAGCAATGTGGTTTTGGAAAAATAAAATTTTGTCTTTCAAAGAGTTTAGATTAGATTACATTACAGTGTGGAAACAGGCCCTTCGGCCCAACAAGTCCACACCGTCCCGCCGAATCGTAACCCACCCATACCCCTACATTTACTCCTTACCTAACACTACGGGCAATTTAGCATGGCCAATTCACCTGACCTGCACATCTTTGGACTGTGGGAGGAAACCGGAGCACCTGGAGGAAACCCATGCAGACACGGGGAGAACGTGCAAACTCCACACAGTCGCCTGAGGCAGGAATTGAACCTGGGTCTCAGACGCTGTGAGGCAGCAGTGCTAACCACTGTGCCACCGTGCCGCCCATGGTTGTAGCAGATGAGTAAGTTTAACAAAGTAAAGGAATAAATCTGACTTACCTTTCAGTACTGTCTCAATACATGTGTTTTCTGATGTAAATAAGAACCTCAATTACATCATATTTTCATAAATCATTCACATAGATTTTGAACATAATAGAATCATTGAATCCCTACAATGTGGAAGCAGACTATTAGGCCCATTGAGTCCATATTAACCCTCTGAAGAACATTCCACCCAGACCCATCCCCCCACCCTATACCCTGTAACCCCACATTTCCCATCGCTAATCCACCTTGCTTGCACATCCATGGATGCTAAGGGCAAATTTAGCATGGCCAGTCCACCTAACCTGCACATCTTTGGACTGTGAGAGGAAACTGGGGACCCATGGAAACCCCACACAGACACAGAGAGAAGGTACAAATTCTACAAAGGCAGTCACCTGAGGGTGGAATCAAACATGTGTTCCTTGCGCTGTGAAGCAGCAGAGCTAACCAGTGAAATTTTATCAGATAATACAGATCATTAAGGATTTTCTAAACCATTGGCTCCATAGGCTATTTACATAAAAATGGCCTCAGTGCAGGTGACATGGTTTTGACAAACTGTTGATGTTGTGGTTGGACATTTTAGCTATACATGAATGCCACATAAACATTATCCATTGATGTTGATAAAGGGATTGATCTCATTCCTTGTTAGAGTGATGCAACTCCCTGCAAGTAATGGGATCAAAACCTAAATATAAAAAAAAACTTGTTATTTTCAAAAGTTTGTTGAGTTAGAATTTCTGTACATTTTCAGCTGGCCTTGTATTTTACCAGAGTTGGTTGGCCTTGACATAGATGATCTACCTAATCAAATGCACACAAGTGAAATGTTTCAAATGGTATAGGTAGTAAAATCACAATGCTGAGCAAGCCTTCCCACTGTCAATAAAAACAACATGGAGAGGGTTTTGGAAATAAACCCTTTTTATTACTGTAAGTTTCTAAACGTAAGTGGTGAAATATAGACAGGAAACTAAGTTTTAAAGCTTGTAAATAAAGGTTCTTTTCTTGGAATTGTAGTTTAATTGTAATTTGCTCCATAATGTTAAAACAATCTTTATTATGAAAACATATTTTTCTTAGATCCAGCATCTCAGGCCATTTCCTTTGCTGAACTTCACTACCTATAAATGGGAATGTGTCTTAACCAACTTTGTTATTTGTAACTAACCAGGAAACGCATGGTGAGGAATTTGAACTGCTGTTCTGTCATGAGTCCTCCTGTAATTTCCATTCATTTTGGATGATTGCAGAATAAATACTTCAGTCGACCATGGCTTAGCTTACAAGTCATCAAACAGATTGACTAAGCAATAAATAGATAACTGAAGAAAAGAAATGACAGACTGTATTCTATATGCATTTATATTGGTTAGACATTTAACAGTCCTTTCTCAGAAGATAGAAAAATAAAAGTCACTTCTGCAGTGCTCAACCACCACGTAAAGGTTAATCTTCAGGTGACTTTGTCCCTTCTTCTGATTACAATGCAGTAATATGCAACTGTTGAGGTAGAATAAGGTCAGATGGAATATTATGCAGAGATGAACAGACTAATCAAATTGTTTAAATTTAACCTAAACTGACCAGCCGAAAATAGTAATATCATCGTTTAAAAATATTTGCAGGATCTCAAAGATGTAGTTATACAATTAGAATTAACCTAATTAGTTGCCGAACCCAAATCAAAGCAACTTGGCAGATATTAAAAATGCAGAAGGTCAGATAATAGTGGAACAATAAGAAATTGTTACAGAGGAACAGGGCGATCGAGGTACAGTTAGTAAGCTTGCAGATGACTCCAAAATTGGAGGTGTAGTGGACAGGGAAGAGGGCTACCTCAGATTACAACAGGATCTTGACCAGATGGGCCAATGGGCTGAGAAGTGGCAGATGGAGTTTAATTCAGATAAATGCGAGGTGCTACATTTTGGGAAAGCAAATCTTAGCAGGACTTATACACTTAATGGTAAAGTCCTATGGAGTGTTGCTGAACAAAGAGACCTTGGAGTGCAGGTTCATAGCTCCATGAAAGTGGAGTCACAAGTATATAAGATAGTGAAGAAGGCTTTTGGTATACTTGCCTTTATTGGTCACAGTATTGAGTACAAGAGTTGGGAGGTCATGTTGCGGTTGGACAGGACATTGGTTAGGCCACTGTTGGAATATTGCGTGCATTTCTAGTCTCCTACCTATCGGAAAGATGTTGTGAAACTTGAAAGGATTTACAAGGATGTTGCCAGGGTTGGAGGATTTGAGCTACAGGGAGAGGAAAGATATAAAAGAGACCTAAAGGGCAACTTTTTCATGCAGAGGGTGGTATGGAATGAGCTGCCAGAGGATGTGGTGGAGGCTGGTACAATTGCAACATTTAAGAGGCATTTGGATGGGTACATGAATAGGAAGGGTTTGGAGGGATATGGGCTGGGTGCTGGCAGGTGGGACTAGATTGAGTTGGGATACCTTGTCGGCATGGGCGGGTTGGACCAAAGGATCTCTTTCCAAGCTGTACATCTCTATGACTCTATAGAAGCTCTTGGTAAGTAGAAAGCAGCTAACAGAAAGGATATCATTCCACTGTGTTTTCAACTTTGAGACAAAATGTACAAACATTTCCAAGTTAATCAAGTGAGGTAGCAATTGACTTCATGAGTTAATGCAGTTGCTTTATTCATATTGGTACTAGTTTTTGAAGTGGATCAGGATTAATAGATTCCTCAGTGCATTAAAATTATTAGTCATACTAGTGCGAATGGAACACTCATTATGTGGAAACAATGAAGCCAAATTGCCATCTTCCCATTTTATAACCCAAATGTTAAAATACTGTCACTAGTTAACAGATGCACATTTTTGGATAAAATTTTGTTCAGTTTGCATTATATTAGGCATCAACTGTATACATATAATTTACTGTGGTTGAAAGATTTAACTTCATGCTTTATACATACATATTTTGCAATAAATCTACTTGCAACAATTTGACTATATGCCATTTCTACATGAAAATATACCTATATATAAATGGATCCAATTCAGACTTAATTAGGTGATAAGGACATAAAGAATGTTTTAAGCTGTTTCAGTATTTTGAACTTCCTTGCACACACTAACAGAATTTCTGGATTCTATATGAAATGTTAAAACATTGGTTGTCAGGTCTCCAAAGTAGTCATTCACTTCCAAACTAATAAACTATTGGAAAGCAACCCAAAGGTCTGATTCTGTCCTGTTCATTTCCTCTTATGACAGGACACTTAATAACTTATGATAGGATTGACTTTACATTACTTGTAGCAATATGGCCTTGACCATAGAGTTACTACACCATTGGAACTGCACTGATTCTCTTAAAATCTTTTAGCCTGTAATTCTATATAGCTGTGGCTTTTATGTTGATTAATTTCAAACCACCTGGAGAACATTAAAATGAATTATCCTAATTCTAGTAAATGGTATTGTTTTACTTCAGTATTTTCTTACTGCTTTCTTCTTTCTTTAAGTTGTATTTAAAATGTATTTTGCACGCATCTCTTTGCCAATAATATGTCGTAATGCATTACTTTATTAGGATTTGCATTTTGGCCAGGGATCTTATCGAGTTTATTCATCCCATGGGATCATTCTTTAAAGGAAGTTCAATAGTACTAGTTTAAAGATTTGCAGCAACTAAAATAAAAAGGTACAATTCAATGGCTGAAGTGACAGCTGTATGGAAATTCAATTAATAAAACCAATCTAGACGTCAGAGGTTCAGCCTGTGTACTGTGCCTTAACTCTCATTTATTAAGCATGACTCGAACCGATGTTTTGCTTAGGTGACAATCTTGTGGTTTCAATAAAGAAGCTATTGGCAGGGTGAACCAGTTCAGCTGCCAAAGAAATATTCTTTGCTTTCTTGCATGTTGAGCATGGTTATTGAATTATGAAACATTTTCCTAACAGTCCAATGCTTCTAAATTGAAATTAAACCAAAACCTCCCAGATTAGATTTGATTTTTTTGAAAAGTTTAAATTTATATATGGTTATAAGTTATATATTTTTGAATGATTTGATTAATGTGCTACCTGTAATAGTGTGTAAAACACAAGCCAGTTAATACCTGGGGCAAAAAGGATTATTACATTATTTATCTGAATTTATTGATACTGGTGATAGTTGTTTCAATTAAATTAATACTAAAATTTAGTAGCTCCTAACCGAACTTACTTAAGATACATTAATTCAGAACAATTCAAGCGCAGTTATTTAATGCTATCGTTAATATGAATGGGTTGTAAACAATAGAACTTTGCTCTTTAATAATACAGACTTTCAGAGAATGTTTTGTTGAACAAAAGAATATTGTTGTACAATCCAAATAGTGTCCTTTAATTACTGCATCAAGATCCTCTGAGGAAGTAGCTATAAGTGCTCTTTTGTCACTCCCACTGCACCCTACCATCATTTTGGGGATTTGTGCTGCAGGATCCTACCCTTTCTTGATTGTCTGACCAGGGTACCTTTCATAGGTCCAGCAGTAAGCATAATGCATGGTGTGCAGGTTTGTACATGGGTTTCACAATGCTTTACAGTATGCAAATACCAGACTCCATATTAACAGATATTAACTGCCTTTTGAATATGACTTAACCTGCATAGGCACATGGGCACATCAGAAAAAAAGCCAGTGGATTTCTGAATACAATTGATCATACTGCCCTCTGATTCATGGTCCTTGATAATCTGAATGATTATCAGAAGTTAGCACTCCAAACTCCAGCCTGATCCATCTTGGGCAAACCTCAGTAGTGCCTGCACTGGTCTGTGTAGTGGTGTGAGACCTACACTGTCATCACTTAGCTTGGTGGTTTGAACTTGTGATTCACTCCATGAAGCAGTACCCATATTGCCTTCTATCTTCATCTAAATCACAAGCGCACAACTGAAATGAAAAATGGCTGCCACCACGCCTGGTATAGGCTGAGTCAGTCGCTTTTTTTAATCTGAGAGAGGAGCTCCACATTTTTATGATGTGAGATTCTTCAAAGGGCAATAGCTATAAGTAGACTCTCACAGTGCAGCTGAAATGCATTTATTATCAGATAATTTTGTATGTGATCCTTATGCATTCACCTACTTACTGTCTTGAGTAAATGACTTGGCCACAAGCACTTTTGACTACATTAAGCCTACTAATGGCTGTAAAATTCAAAGTCAACTGAGCTGTGAAGATTCACTTTATTTGCCAAACTTTCAGTTATCTTTCAAGATTCCATAGGGCTTATAAAAGATGTAGGTACTGGCCATGTGGAATCTTAGACTCTGAAATATCCACATCATTGTCCTATATCTTAGATAATCTCGGAGTTTTAGATTAGATTAGATTACATTACAGCGTGGAAACAGGCCCTTCGGCCCAACAAGTCCACACCGACCCGTCGAAGCGCAACCCACCCATGCCCCTACATTTACCCCTTACCTAACACTACGGGCAATTTAGCATGGCCAATTCACCTGACCTGCACATCTTTGGACTGTGGGAGGAAACCGGAGCACCCGGAGGAAACCCACGCAGACACGGGGAGAACATGCAAACTCCACACAGTCAGTCGCCTGAGGTGGGAATTGAACCCGGGTCTCAGGCGCTGTGAGGCAACAGTAGCAGATATCTGCATCATAACAGCAATGTAGTAGTAGTAGTAGTAGCTTTTTATATGTGATTTCTATCATATACAACCGATACAGTAAAAACGAGACAGTGTTCCTCCAGGACTGAGGGTGCTACATGGACAGCACAAACTACACAATCATACACGGCATAACGTGCAGAAGAAGTGTAAAACACGTTCAATAAAAGAATGATAAATAATAGATTTTTTTTCTAGCAGCATTTCGAAGTCGTACAAAGAATTTCAGATGGGAAAGATTCCAATCATTCTGTGTTAAGGAGCCTGATGGCTTGGGGGAAGAAACTGTTGCACATTCTGGCTGTGAGAGACTGAATGCTCTAGTACCTTCTGCCAGATGGCAGGAGGGAGAAGTTGAGTGAGGGGTCTTCCAAAATGCTCTTAGCCTTTCGGATGCAGTGTGTGGTGTAAATGTCTGTAATGGAAGGAAGAGAGACCTCGATCTTCTCAGCTGTCCTCACTATCCGTTGTAGGGTCTTACAATCTGATTTGGTGCAATTTCAGAACCAGGCAGAGATGCAGCAGCTCAGGGTACTCTCAATGAACGCTCTGTAGAATTTGGTGAGGAAGATGGGGTGGGAAGTGGGCTTTCCTCAGCCTGCACAGAAACTATAGAGGCTGCTGGGCTTTCTTGGCTATGGAGCTGGTGTTGAGGGTCCAGGTGAGATTGTTCACTGGGTGTACACCAAAAAACTTGGTACTCTTCATGATTTCCATGGGGAGCTGTTGATGTCCAGCTGAGAGTGGTCGTTCTGTGCCCTCCTGAAGTCAACAAACATCTCTTTCAACTTGTCCATGTTCAGAGACAGGTTGTTGGCTCTGCACCAGTCCATTAGCCATTGCACCTCCTTTCTATATGCTGACTTGTCATTTGTGTTGATGAGACCCACTACAATCATAACATCAACAAACTTGATGATGTGACTCGACCTGTGCATCTCTGCACAGTCGTATGTCAGCAGGGTGAACAGCAGTGGACTGAGCACACAGCCCTGGGGGGGGGCTCCTGTGCTCAGAATGATGATGTTGGTGATGCTGTTCCCAATCCAGACTGACTGTGGTCTCGCAGTCAGGAAGTCCAGGTTCCAGTTACAAAGTGAGGTATTTAGCCCCAGCAGACTCAGCTTTTCAATCAGGTGCTGAGGAATGATGGTGGTATATGCAGAACTGAAGTCTATAAACAGTAGTCTGGCGTAGGTGTCCTTCTTCTCCAGGTGGGTGAGGGCCAGATGGAGGGTGGTGGAAAGGGCAACATCTGCTGAGTGTTTGGGTCAATACGCAAACTGCAGGATGTTCAGGGAGGGGGGCAGGAGGGTCTAAATGTGTCTCATCATGAGCCTTTCGAAACCCTTCATGATGATGGGTGTTAGCGCAACAGGGCAGTAGTGGTTGAGACAGGGTGCTGAAGACCTTTTCAGCACGGGCACAATGGTAGCAGCCTAGAAGCGCATTGGAACTACAGTGCAGCTCAACAAGATGTTGAAGACGTCCTTGACAACATCCACCAGTACGTCAGAGCATTCTCTGAGCGTTCTGCCAGGGATGTTATCTGCTCCAGCAGCTTTCCTTGGGTTGACTCTGCATACTGCTTTCCTCATGTCGGCACTGGTAAGACACAGCATCTGGTCATTTGGGAGGGGGGAGATGTGGACTTCCTTGCCACTATCTCATTTCATGCCTCAAACTGCGCATAGAAGTCGTTCAACTCATCCAGGAGGTAGGCGTAATCAGCACAAGCAGGCGATGGTGTTCTGTGGTTGGTGATGGCCTCGATGCCCTTCTACATGCTCCGCGTACCACCGCTGTCCTGAAAGTGCCTGTGTATTCTCTGTGCATGTGCATGCTTTGCTTCTTTAATGGCCCAGATCAGGTTGGCCTCGCTGTTGTTAGGGCCGCCTCATCATCTGCTCCGAAAGTGGAATCGTGGATCCTCAGCAGTGCATGCACCTTTGCGTCATTCATAGTTTCTGGTTGGGGCAAGAAGTGATGGTCTTGGAGACAGTGACGTCGTCAATACGCTTGCTAATGTAGCAAATCACTGACGCCATGTACTCCTCTAAGTTGATGGAATTGCCATCAGGCGCTGCCTCCCTGACCATGCACCAGTCTGTGCATTCAAAACAGTCTTGAAGAGCAGAATAGGCTCCTGCCAGCTGCTTCAGAACCGGTTTGACACGTCTGAAGAACGTTCTGTACACTGGGTTTAGCATAACAGGGATGTGGTCTGAGGAGCTGAGATGGGGCAGGGGCCCTGTGTGCGTTGGGGATGTTTGTATAATCCAGTATGTTCTCCCCTCTCATTGCAAAGTCCACACGCTGATGGAATTTAGGGAGCAAAGTCTTGAGATTTGTATGGTTGAAATCTCCAGCAGCAATGAACAGGCCATCAGGGTGTGTGTTCTGCAGGCCGCTAATAGCTCCACACAGTTACAGAGCGCTTCCTTAGCATTAGCACTGGGAGGAATATACACCCCAACTATAAGGATGGCGGTGAACTCCCATAGTAAATAAAATGGTCTGCATCTAACAATCACAAACTCCACCAGTGATGAGCAGTAACTGAAGCCTAGTACAGAGTCCAAAAATGTGCAGGTTAGGTGAATTGGCCACGCTAAGTTGCCCATAGTGTTAGGTGAAGGGGTAAATGTAAGGGAATGGGTCTGGTGGGTTGTGCTTCAGTGGGTTGGTGTGGACTTGTTGGGCCAAATGGCCTTTTTCCATGCTGTAAGTAATCTAATCTTTGCACCATTGCATGTTGATGTAGACACACAGACCCCCTCCTTGAGCCTTACTGTTGGTGCGAAACAAGGCGAGCCAGTCTGGCTGGATGGCAGTGTCTGGGACTCTGTCACTGAGCCATGATTCCATGAAAACAAGGACGCAGCAGATCTCTGAATTCATGCTGAGGCGCCTGTTGCATCAGATGCAGTCCAACTTATTGTCCAAGGAGCAGACATTAGAGAGCAGAATGGACGGTAGAGCTGGCCAGCTAGGATTTGTTTTAAACCTAGCATGAACTCCTGCACACTTACCACGCTTCTGCCTCCTCTCACATCACTGCCGATGGCTCAACACCTGGTTTTTGGCATCAGGCAAGGCTGAGGACTAGAGGCCTGGTCTCTGCAGCAAGCCGAGAACTCCTCCATGCTTACCACACTCCCACTTCCTTGCACAATGTTTCTAACACCTAAGACTCAGCCTACGGCATCAGGCGAGGTGGAGGATTGGAGGCCAGATTTCCGAAGCAAGCCAAGATCACGTAGCTCCTGCTGCAGATCTCCATCCAGGTATGTTTTCAGCTGGTTCCTGTACTGTTTTCAGACTGTAACAGTGTCTGCAAACACTGGGTTTCCTATTTTCTCCTGGAACTTAGTCACTCTCGGTCCAGAGAGGCAGCTGCACGCTGCTGCCATGCTGCCATTTTGGAATCTTCATTAGAAAATCCCATGTAAAGACATCGCCACTGGCTTCATTGTCTGGGGCTTCAAAGTCACAATGTTGAAGAACACTGTTCAAATATTATTTCTGTGTGCTACTTCTGCTAAATGATCACATTACTGAGGAGCTGCTTTGATTCTGATATTGCTCATATATGCTCTTTGAAACTATCCCGATGGATCCAAATGCAGGTGCTATGGTTGTCCTTCAAGCTACTGCAGCAAGAGTTGCTGCATAAATGATGTACAAATGTTTCTTGAAGCCTCCAGCAGAAATGAAGCTACCTCCTAAAGCAAAGTTCCAGCTGGATGTAGCCCTTCATGTGGTGAAGATACAGGAGTCTACAGTTGCTCATCTTCCATGGAATCCTAAACAATTATGAGAGGGACACTGTCACCATACTTTGTCCAGAGATCACAGAATCAGAGAATCCCTACACTGTGGAAAGGGGTCATTTGGCCCATCGAGTCTGCACTGACCCTCTGTAGAGCATCCCACCCTCACAGTCACGAAAGGCTGGAATTGAACCCAGGTCCCTGGTGCTCTCCACCCTGGAGGCTCCCTGCCTCCATTCCTGATGAAGGGCTTTTGCCCGAAACATCGATTTTCCTGCTCCTCGGATGCTGTCTGACCTGCTGTGCTTTTCCAGCACCATTCTAATCTAAACAGCAGTTTTAACAACTGAGTGACCAAGCTGCCCTAAGAGGTGAATGTCAGAATTCCATGTCATAGTATCCAGAGTATCTGCAATGTTACACCATCTTCCACAGGGGCGAACAAGGCCATAAGATGTCTCCTTCATGTCAGTTTTCAAGCAGGATATGTCTGAGGGCATGTTCCAATAGCATGCAGAAAGATGGTGCTATTTCATCCTTGGAATCTCTGCTCTGGACAATTGGGCATTGCACCAAGATATTGTATTGGATGAGGAGGATTAATGAGAGTTTTGCAGAGTAAGAACATGAGGTGGTTCTTCAGAAGGAAAAGCAGCTTTGGCATCTTACAGCAGAGAGTTCTGGGCCAGAACCACCAAGGCATGATTTCATGTGGACTTTGTTCAATGGAATTGAGTTGCATTGAGTCATCTTTCACTGACTGTAAACGTTTTGATGGATGCCTTCATAGCATCCAATGGTCACTCATTCAGTTATAACAAAGTTGCATGCAAGGATGGCTGCTTTGGAAAGAGTAGCTATCACTCAGACAGGATTGAAACATTGTGCCATGATTTGGAAGGCTATACTTTCACTCTTGTAATTGCAGTTAAAATGACAGTTGCTCACACAGCTGAGGATGATAAGTGAACATATCTTTGTAACTGTGGTAATATATTTACAGTGAAGTGTTTACACATGCCACCTATGTGGCTTCAAGAGCTTCTCTTGATCCTTACCCTCTCAGTACATCGAGGTGTCGAAGCCTCTTGTCTGCAGCAAGGTGGAGGGAGCTTGCTGTATAGTGGATCCTGTTGACCTTGAGTTTATGATCAGTCAGATCCGGGTGCATTTGTAGCTAGAAGGCCTAAACATTGCTGAATACAGCCTCCCCAGATGCAGGTTAACCCTCCTTGCCTTGAATTCCCAAAGGGTTGGGGATTACAGGCAGGGTGGAGATGGTGACCCAGCATTTTTGAAGTGTGCTGAGAGGAGACATCTTGGACTGGTGATGGGAGTGGTGCTACTTTTAGGTCTTTCGCTGGCTGGGTGCCTACGAGCATCGCCCTGTCTCATTATGAGGAATGGACACTCAGACTGAGCTCAATGTCCCTTGTCACACTGTTTCCTTTGTGTTGGTGCACCAGTGGCTGGATCAATTAGTCATAAAGATGTACAGCATGAAAGCAGGTTCTTCGGTCCAACTCGTCCATGCCGACCAGATATCTTAAATTAATCTAGTCCCATTTGCCAGCACATGACTCATAATCCCTCTATGCCGTTCCTATTCATATATCCATTCAGATGCCTTTTAAATATTGTAGTTGTACCAGCCTCCACAACTTCTCTGGCAGCTCATTCCATATACACAGCACTCTCTGCATGAAATGGTTGCCCCTAAGGTCCCTTTTAAATCTTTCCCCTCCCACTCTAAACCTATGCCCTCTAGTTCTGGACTCCCCACCCCAGGGAAAAGACTTTGTCTATTCACCCTATTCATGCCCTTCATGATTTTATAACCTTCTATAAGGTCACCCTTCAGCCTCCGATGCTCCAGGTAAAACAGTCCCAGCCTGTTCAGCCTCTCCCTGTAGCTCCTGGCAACATGTCTGTAAATCTTTTCTGAGTTGAGGGAGACCAGAATTGCACACAATATTCCAAAAATTGGCTAACCAAAGTTCTGTACAGCTGCAACATGACCTCCCAACTCCTGTACTCAATGCTCTGACCAATAAAGGAAAGCCTACCAACCACCTTCTTCACTATCCTATCTACCTGCGACTCCACTTTCAAGGAACTATGAACCTGCGCTGCAAGGTCTCTTTGTTCAGCGACACTCCCCAGGCCCTTGCCATTAAGTGTATATGTCCTGCTCTGATTTGCCTTTCCTAAATACAGCATCTCACACTTACCTAAATTAAACTCCCTCTGCCAGTCTTCTGCCCATTGGCTCATCTGATCAAGATCCCGTTTTACTTTGAGATAATCTTCTTCACTGTCCACTGCACCTCCAATTTTGGTGTCATCTGTAAACTTACTTCCTGTACCTCTTGTGTTCATGTCCAAATCACTTACATAAATGATGATAAACAGTGGACCCAGCACCAATCCTTGTGGCACACTGCTGGTCGCAGGTCTTCAATTTGAAAAACAACCCTCCACCACCTTCAAGCTAGTTCTGTAATCAAATGGCTCATTCTCCCTGTATTCCATGCGGTCTAACCTTGATAAGCAGTCTACCATGAGGAATCTTGTCAAATGCCTTACTGAAGTCCATATAGATCTCGTCCACCACTCTGCCCTCATCAATTGTCTTCATTACTTCTTCAAAAAACTCAATCAACTTAGTGAGACATGATTTCCGCCACATAAAGAGTGCTGGGATATGATGAAATGGCGAAGGCATTGAACAGGCACTTTATATTGGTCTTCACAGTGGACGATACTAATAACATGCCAATAAGTGATGAAGAGACGAAGGTGGACGAAGAGACGAGGACCCGGAAACAATTATTATTATGGAAGAGTTAGTGTTGGGTAAGCTAATGGAGCTAAGGATAGATAAGTCTCTATCCCTGGCCCTGATAGAATGTACCCCAGGGTACTAAAAGAAATGGCAGGAGAAATAACAGGTGGGCTGGCAGTAATTTTCCAAAATTCGCTGGACTCTGGGGCAGTCCCAACAGATTGGAAAATAGCAAATGTGAGTCACTGTTTAAAAAGGGAAGTAGAAAAAGGATGGGGAATTATAGACCAGTGAGCTTAACTTCTGTAGTGTGGAAGATGTTTGACTCTATCTTCAAGGTAGAAAAAGCAGGACAACTCAAAAGAAGTTGTCCCATTGTACAGACGCAGCATGGGTTCATGAAGGGCAGGTCATGGTTCACAAATCTTTTGGAATTCTATGAAGACAGTTCAAGCAATGTGGACAATGGGGAGCCAGTGGATGTGGCGTACCTTTGACAAGGTGCCACACATGAGGCTGCTGCATAAGGATGCATTGCGTTAGGAGTAGAATATTAGCATGGGCAGAGGATTGGTTGACTGACAGGAAGCAAAGAGTAGGGATAAATGAGTGCTACTCTAGCTGGCAATCAGTGACTAGTGGTGTGTCTCAGGGATTGGTGTTGAGATCACGATTGCTTACGATTTATATAGATGATTTGTAGTTGGGAACCATGTGTACAGTGTCAAAATTTGCCGAAGACACAAAGATGAGTGGCAGAGGAAAGTGTGTAGAGGACTGTGAAACTTTGCAGAGGAACATAGACACATTGAGTGAGTGGGAAAAGGTCTGTCAGATGGAATACAATGTTAGTAATGTGAAGTCACGCATTTTGGTAGGAGTAACAGCAAAATAGATTATTTGAATGGTAAAAGGTTGCAACATGCTGATTTGTAGAGGGACCTGGGTGTCCTTGTGCATGAATCACAGAAGGTTAGTCTGCAGGTAAAACTGAAGATTTGAACGTCAAGTAGTGTCTCTCGGTTCCGTGACTGGTGAATAAACACTCACAATTGGTTTGGTTCTTTCAAACTTCACACTTTGTTTCTTCATACGACCGGGCACAGTTTGTCCAGAAACACAAAGGTTATACACTTCCGTGTTCCTCAGAGGAGCTGCGCACATGGCTTAAAACAAAGACAGGTTTGTATTTTTCTTAAAGAAAGGTACAGTCCATGATTCCATATTACATTCAGACAATTACCAGTCAATATACAATATTGCTTTATTTGACAGTAACTTGGTCCAATGATATTTCCTGGGAACCAACTTTGTTTTCCAACTCTCAGGCCACCCTTATCTCACTAACTGAGCCATTGCACCTGCATTTGAAGGTCAGTTAGGATGGCCAGTAATGTCTTATCTAGTCTAGTTATTTCTAAGCTGTAAAGGGAACATTGTTTGCTAATCTCTATTAAAGCAGACTATGGTTAGTCAATTATGCAGCTTTCAGCAAAATTGTCAATTTGCAGCCTAGAAGCCATTGTGTCATGTTATTTGCATAGAGAAGCCATTTTGTTGCCACCTAAATTATTAAGAACATCTGTTAAGCGGCTGTTCCTGACAACAACTAGTTACCTCAGCCTGTATTCAGGTTTCAGATCCTCATCTCCCCCTTTTGGTCATTTCATGACCACACCATAGGATGAGAGGGCATAGATTAGATCAGTCCGATTGCTTGGACGCTAGAGACTGCCAAACTTCCTTCTCGTCTGTGGAGGAAGTAGGGGTAGGCAACCACTCCTCTTCACCATCATTTGGATGAAGAAGAAGCATTTTCTGGGGGAACCGATGTTGTCAATGGAAGTTATTAGCTTGGCAATAATACATTTAACAATAGCAATGCCAGCAAGGAGACAAACTAAAATAATACCAATATACATGACCAGATTTATTAACCAGTTGTACCATTTACTACGGCGCACAGCACTCCCTCTTTGGTGAGTAGGTAGTCGAGGGCATACCTGTTTTGCTGGGAAAATAAACTTTATTCTGAGAGCCTGCCCTTAACTCCTGATAAGGCCAAGGCTGTCTCATTGCCCAAGAGGGTAAGGCCGCAAATAAGATAGTTTTGGTTTTGATGGCTAATAATTCCCAGATCCTCCTCAGGAAAACATACTAAGAAATGCGTAGCCCACAGATTGAGCTTTACTGCTGTCCAAAGCATTGGCACCTCTCTAATGTGCGCAAAATTCAGATGAAACTGAATATTTGGTAGGGAAACCCCAACGTCATTCTCAGGTAGTTGGACAGGGAACAGTAGTCAGGAAAAGTGTCCTTACAGCTACAGCAAAGGTGGGGGGGGCGTACCTATTTCATCAAGAACAAGAAAGTTTGTTGCTCTGCCTTGATTGAAAAAATAATAACCAGGTTTGGTATAGATAATGGACGGGGCTTCCCAATAAGAACCAGGCCTGTCTTTGTGATTACCCTGGACATATGGGTAGTCCATGGCCACAAAGTATGGTTGTCCTGAATGGTTAGGGTGATACTAATCAATAAAAAAAGGTGGGTCGTTCGGTAAGAGATGCGGTGATTGTCCCAGACTGGTTACTTCCATCTCACTTTTGGGAAGAGGGAGGTGCCATTAGGGGTCTCATAATGAAGGTGGGTGCCATTACCCATACCACAAAGAGCCTGAATACCACCAATAACAGAGACACACTCCTCCAATAAGCATGTGCATGAGATGCGAGGCCCCACAGGAGAGCAGCAGCGGTTGGTACATTTGACCAAGGCGCATGGAATAATCTTAGTCACATTCATGTAAGTGCACCCCCATCCTGTACCAGTTGGGATAGGCTACCCCGGACTTATTAGAGAAAGTCCACAACAAACTAGCAGGTGGGGATAAGTAATAGTCAAAAGAAACATCATGTCTGGTAAAGGCCTTGGAAGTATTCCATACTCCATTGTTGGGATTGGGGAGGTGGGGGGAAGGGGTCAAAGAGTCCTTTGCTGATGTGAGGGCATATCAGACCACTTCACCCCAGCTGAATATTTTATTGTGACTTTGAAGAAACAAATTGTCAGTCAAAGAAAACATTTCCCCCTTTTCTCTTTTGCGACATGCCAATTTAGACCTCTTTGAATAGAGGCAGGGCTTACCAGAGCCACCCCTAGCACAACTGAAGACAAACTGACACAAAACACCTTGATGGGGTAAAGACTATTGCGACTAGTTCTGTAAATGAACTGTCTGATCTTCTTGATGCCATTGACCATTGTGACGATCTTTCTTGGTAACATTCCATGCATCGAAGGAATCAGTCTTTCAGCACACAAGACATCTTTTCAGCATAAATGGTACACAGTCTCTGATTGCTCAGGTCACACAGGTAAACAGTCCCTTCTTGAGCACCAATGCTGGCAATGATGAGTCCATATCACAGGGTAAGTTTGATCTTCATCATAATGGTCATTTCTGGATTAAGGATTAGGATATCTAAAACAGAAGAATAATTATTATTCGAAACGTGCAGCTATATCTTAGTAGTCTGGTTTGATTCTGGTTCCTCTCTTAGTTCCCCATCGTCTCCATCTCCATCACCTCCCCCCTTGCAAGGAGCTCATGCGATGATCTTGCAATGATGGAGATGAACCCAGGTGGAGCGCCTGGTGACCTTAACAGCAGTCGGGTTGGTGAGGAGGACCTGGAAGGGTCCTTCCCATCGAGATTGGAGCCACAGCGTGTCCAATTCTTCATGAGAATGAAGGAGCCCGGTTTAACAGTCAGAACACTGTTGAGGGAGGGTAGTTTCTCGTGAGCAGCATGGACTTGGGAGTGAAGACCTTGCAAAATTTTAGTCAAGGAAAGAACATTGGAGGACATGTCCTCCGTCTTGTGGTGGGAGTGAATGGGGGAGGAGGCATCATCCCAAGGTGTGCAGAAAGCTCGACCGTAGACGATTTTGGCTGGGGACAAGTGAGTTTTAGCCACAGGAATGCATCATAGGTGGAACAATAGCAGAGGCATTAACCTTATGCAGGAAAGGCCTGTCTCAGAGGTCAACTTGGCAAGTTTAGTTTTCAGAGTCTGGTTACAAAACTCCATGAGCCCTGCAGCCTGTGGACGATCTCAATGAAGTTGGCATCAGATCTCAAAATGAGAGCATAATTCCTCATTAATATCACTAATAAAATGAGGGCCATTGTCAGAAGATAGGCAAATGGGAATACCAAAGCGGGGAATAATCCCCTTGAGCAATATATTTACAACAGTTTTGGCAGTAACATTGGAAATTGGGTAAGCTTCAACCCATCTGGAAAAAAATGTCAACAATGACCAGAGCATATCAATAGTGCTGACACTTCTGCAAATCAATGAAATCAAGCTGAACAATTTGGAAGGGTCCTTCAGGGAGGGGTGTCTGCCCAACTGGGCAAGGCACACCCTTGCCTGGGTTGTGGTCTTGGCAGGTGAGGCATTGTGCACTGACACTTTGGGCCATCTGCTGGAGGCGAGGGTGCCACCAAGTGGTCAAGAGGTGGTCAGACGTCGAGTGAGCACCACAATGAGTAGCATTGTGGAGATTGTCAACGACCCATAAGACAAAAGCATCAGACATACAAATTTGATCATCTGTATTGGTCCAGAGTTTAGTAACAGGATTACAATAACAGCCGGCCTTGGACCACAACAGCCTTTCAGAGTTAGAGGCGTCCCCCTGTAAGGTAACAACATCATTAATGGTTGGCATTAGTTTGTCTGAAGTCGACTCACTCTTGTCAGAGCTTTCAGTCTGGCTCATCATTTTAGGCACAATCAGAAGATGGCTGCAAAAGTAGCCTCATCAGCAGTACGGTTACTAATGTCGACAGGGGATTGGCCAATGGTATGGGCAATACATTTAATAACAGAAACCTGTTTTGGGAGCAGGAGCACCGTTAAAATGTTCAAGATGAGCTGGCGGTGAGAAATGGGAGCACATGAAGATGTTAAAAACCCTCTATTTTCCAGAGCTGACCAAAATCATGCACAGCCCTGAAAGCATAGCGGGAGTCAGTGTAAATGTTAATACGAAAACTTGTCCTGAGGATACAGACATAGATCAGGGCAAAAAGTTCAGCTTGTTGGGCAGAAAAGGGAGTCTCAAAAGTGGCTGATTCCAGGATGGAGCCATGGTCATGAACTATCGCGTAGCCTGAGAGGTGAACACCTGTATGGTCAGCAGAAGAATATTATGATATCAGGGTCTGAGACAGGGGCATCAGAAAAATCTGGAAGAATTTGGATGTCCTCATTGAAAAGCAGAAAGCAATCATGATCTGGAGTGGGTAAGGGTGATGAAGGACGTGAAAGGAAATCAGCAGGATTAATGGGGGTGCAGTACCTAAAGGGCAGTCAGGGGTTTTTGAGGATGTAAGCCTCATAACCGTTTTGGTGAGCAGCAGTCAAATGTTGAGTTTACAATTGTCCCAACAGGGCAATCACCACATGAGAACTGTAGGCAACAATGTCCTGCCAAAGTGTGAGGTTCTCAGCGGACTGTAAGCTAAGATAAATAGCAGTAAGGATCTGAGTACAACGGGGATGTCCTAAGGCAACAGAGTCAAGTTTAGTAGAGAAATAAGCAACGATGTAGTTGAGTGAGGACTGAGGAAGCACAGTCATCCAGAATAATGCAGTAAAGTTGGAAAGATTTGTCATAGGGGGGGCTTTCCAGAGCTGGAGCTTGTGACAAAGCATGTTTAGGTTTGCTGAAGGCTTGCTTTGCGTCTGAGGAGAGCTGGAAGCTACCTTCGTAAGAAGTAAAAGGGGTCAACATCTTGACGGGGAGGGCAGCATTAGGGATCCATTGTCGGCAGAAGTTGACAATGCCCAGCCATTGGAGTACCTGTTTTGCAGTTTTTGGGACCAGAAAGGTGACAATAGGAGTGATATGGCTCTGTTCAAGAGAGCATGAGTCAGCTGCCAGGATAAAACCTAGAAACTTTACCTGGCATTGTGTAATTGAGACCTTTCTTTGGAGAGACAAAATAACCCAGGCATTTTAGATAGTTGAGGAGGACAACGACATCAGAGCGGTTAGATTTTTCATCTAGGCTGGCAACAAGGAGGTTGTCTACACATTGGATCAGTGCAGACCCACCTGTGAGGGTGAGAGACCGCACTTGTTTCTGTACGGCCTGAGAGAAAAGGGTCGGAGAATGTCTGAAGCCTTGAGGAAGTCGAATCCACATCAACTGGTGGCCCTTAAAAGTAAAGTTGAATAGGTACTGACTGTCTTCATGAACAGGCAGAGAGAAAAAGGCACGTTGCAGGTCAACAACAGTGAAAACTTTAGCATCTGATGGTATTGAGGCTAAAATATGAGCTGGACCAGGGCATGAAGAGGCTGTACAATAGCTTTGATAGCTCTTAGGTCTTGAACCAGTCTATACTTGTTTGGCTGGCCAGGTTTTGGGACACTATAACTGGAGTGTTACAGGGTGATTGGCAAGGGACCAGGATGCCTTGGTTGAGAAAGTCATCAATTAGAGCAGTGAGGCTTGTATCGCCTGTTGTTTCAGCGGGTACTGGCGGATGGATGGTAGAGTAACATTTGGTTTGAGAGCGATCTGAAAGGGTTTACATTCTGTAAGTCCAAATGGGAGGATGTTTGAGCCCATACATCAGGGTGGATTAAATCAAAGACATCACGACTTTCATGGTGTTGGAGTATGGCTCTGTGAGAGGTAGGGATTTGGATAGTAGAGGACAGTCATCCCTCCTTGGAGTGTTTGCAGATGATAGCAGTGTGGGTCAGTGATTGCATAGTGGACCAAAGGGCCTAGGTCTTTAGCACGATGAGGTGGATTGACCTTCCAGGTGATGTGAAGGGCTGAGGTATCTGCTTGTTTCCATAGGTGAGTGGGTATTTGTACATAATCTGCATCACCCTCTGGTCTGGTGAGCTGGGGGTGGTCCATTCAGTACCAATTAAATCCCTAAAAAAATCTTCAAGAGATTGATCTTGGCCTGTCCGATCATAAGAAAGGGTGACATGACTTCCAGAACTTTGGGGGCCAAGGTCAAGTGACCATTATTGGGGTTTAGTGGACACATACAACTGAGTCAGAATCAAGTTGGACACCATCAGGGGAACACGTGAGTTTGACTTGAAAGGCACACAGCAGATCTCGTCTCATTAGTTTGCAAGATAATGTGGTAGTTACCACAAAGCAGTGGTCCAGGGAATAGCCTTGGAAATAGACAGGAACTGGATCAGATACTGGACAATGGTGAGTTTCTTCATGAAAGCCAGATAATGTTTGGGTCTTCTTAGAGATTGGAGGTTCATATCAGATTTCACTGAGAACATTGAGGGTCCCGTGTCAATCAGAAGGGGATACCATCTGTTTTCAACTTTAAGACTGTAGGTTCCTGCTTGTAAGATACAGTATTCAAAGGGAAGTTATGCAGTCATTTGGAAAATGGGTTATTTTGTGAAAAATTAGTGAGTTGCCCTCTGCCTCTTACTTGTGTCAGAGGGTGGTTATTATTAGGGAGTTTCCCCCAGTTGTCATAGGGGTCCTGGGGGTAATTCCCATATCTGCCTCCTTGGCTCCCCCCGTTGATACTTTTGGGCAATTAGAAGCCCAGTGAAAGGGTGGTCACAATTAAAGCAGCCTTGGGTCGGGCAGTCACGAGACCAGTGGTATGGGTCGCCACAATTGAAACAGCTCTGAGTTGTTGTCTGGGAGGGACCCTTCGGCCATATGCATTACCGCGGCCTCAAATGGGTGAAGGACTGCTACTGCAATGTATAAGTAATTGTTGAGAAGCCTCTTGCTGGACAACAAATCCTGACTTTACATGGGTCTGCGCCTTGTCTTCACTCTGATGTTGATTAGGATTAGCGTCGACCCAGTCCAGGTTATTTGTCCTGACTGTAGTGGTGACAGAGGGTGGCAGACAGTTTAATGACAGTTATATTTAGCATTGGCAACATGGAAGTTCAAACTTGATCCCCAGAATAGGACTCATAACATTCGCGGAAGCATTCAAGAAAATCTTCAGCAGACTCCTTACTTTTAGGCAAACTTTGAGGATATGAGTAAGGTCAATAGGTTTTGTCAATATGGCGGATGCAGCAGCAAGGATATCATCCTGTCACTGCTGATCCTGAGCCACAGTGTTGGCGAGGGCAGCAAAATCATTATAACCTACACATTCAGTGAAACAGGCATATTCAGTGGGTAAGAATCTGTTGGATAAGGGCCCAAAGGTCCTGGATAGTGCCATCATAAATTTTAATGCTGGTGCTTAGGAAATCAACAAACTGTTGAGGAGCCTTGTGGCGGTGTAGAGCATTACTGAGAATAGACATAATTTCATAGGGTTTCCAGAGACAGTGAACATGGATAGTGGCGTTTTGACCAGCAGCGCCAGCCTGTGGATTCAGCAGTTCTTCCATGAAACATGCCTGGAGTGGGTATTTCATCTCCCGAGTCCTCAGAAGAGGAACTCAGCGGGGTTTCTGATCGTTGAACGAGTTGTGGCAAGGTACGGTAAGAGCTTTTCGAAGATTGGCGAGAATTCGATTTTAGTTAACTGCAAGTGTTCCAAGCAACAGGGTCGGTAAACTGAGGAGGGAGGGTGTGGGGGGAACAGGCATGGCTACGGCAGCAACGTATGTCTGAGGATGAGCTGTAGCAGCCGGACTAACAGGAATCAGAGGAATATGAGAAGAAGCGGCGATAGCAGGGGTGAATCCAGGTGGGAGAAAGACAGGGGCCAGCGGCAGGGGAACAACAGGAATTTAAGAATGCGGTGCAACAACAGTTTGATAAGCAGAAGGTTGAATAATCTGTGGGGAAAGGGTTAGCGCAGGGGGCGCTTGCTTGACTTATCGATGCTGCAGGGATTGAAATAACCGGGGATACATTAAGATTCGCTTGTGGGTATGGGGGAGGTGGTGGCAGTGCAAGGTGCAGATAGGAACACAAATCATCTAAATCCCAATTTTCATTGTCTCCCGCACCCAAACCAAGGCCAACCATCGAACTGCACAGTTCTTTTTGTTTATCACCGATGACTTTTTTTTTGTTTCTGTTGACGTTTAATTCGAGCACATTCATTTTTCAGGACCACAGTTTCATGGTACCATCATTAATTAATTCAATTTGGTGGCAGTATCCTGCCATGAACACAAAACCAATTCTTTGTGGCATTCACAACAGAATTGTTGCCGCAGTCCCATCAATTCTTTTGTTTGTGAGCCCAAGTTTCGTCGCCAAATCAATTGCTGGGCTGATTTAACCAATTGAGTACTTTTAAGACTGCCCAGTGGCACTGCTCATCATCCAATGTCTTATTTAAGGTGCCAGAAAGTTTTCGCAGGCTTTCAGACTTCTCCTTATACTTTCACATAGTTTCACCAATGAAGTAGACGGATCTTCCGTCTTGTCTATATTATTACCCATCTTAAAACAACCTTCCATTTATAATCCTGACTTAAGACCTTCACTATTTAACAACCCAACAACAAACAACAGAACTAATGACTTCCGTAAATCCTTCATAACATTCCAAAACCCTCGACAGTCTCATTATAATGTATCACGATACTCCTTTATTTCGTCTTTCAGAGAACAATTTTAGACAACACCAATTCGATCAAATCTGAGTCCCTGGCTCATTTTGAGTACTTCCTTATTCAGGTCCCTGACCTGTTAGTGGAGCCCCCGACTCTATTCGGATCACTGATCCGCAGGTCCCTGACCTGTTAGTGGGAGTTCCTGACTCCTTTTTAATTTTTTTTTTACCAGGACTGATCCTTTTCAAGCTGGACTTAGAAGAAGATAGACAGCAAGGGATTGAGTCAACCATGACTTGAATGAGAGGAAAACCAAACAGAGAAAATATTCACATCTGGCTGGCCGATTCCTTTACACTCAATAGTGGAGGACTCAAGGCTCTTACACCACTGTTCACAATCCATCTGTACCAAATTTGAATCCTGGTACCAGATGAAGATCTGGACCATTGGCGGGGTCTCTCGGTTCCGTGATTGGTCAATAAACACTCGCAAACGGTCTGGTCTTTAAGACTTCACTCTTTATTTCTTCATATGGCCGGGCACAGTTCGTCCAGAAACACAGAGGTTATGTTCCTCAGCCATGTTCCTCAGAGGAGCTGCGCACATGGCTTAAAACAAAGACATTTTTATACTTTTCTTAAAGAAAGGTACAGGCCATGATTGCATAGTACATTCAGACAATTAACAATCAATATACGATGTTGCTTTATTTGACAATTACTTAGTGCAATGATATTTCCTGGGAGCCAACTTTGTTTTTCAACACTCAGGCCACCCTTATCTCACTAACCGAGCCATTGCACCTGAATCTGAAGGTCAGTTAGGATGGCCAGTAATGTCTTATCTAGTCTAGTTATTTCTAAAAGGAGCATTATTTACTAATCTCTATTGAAGCAGACAGTGGTAAGTTAATTATGCAGCTATAACAGAATTAAAAGCCTTTTTATGCAGCTTTTAGCAGAATTGTCAATTTGCAGCCTAGAAGCCATTTTGTCATATTATTTGCATTGAGAAGCCACATTGTTGCCACCTAAGTTATTAGGAACATCTGTTAAGTGGCTGCTCCTGACAACAACTAATTACCTCAGCCTGTATTCAGGTTTCAGATCCTCACAACAAGTAATAAGGAAGGCAAATGGAATTTTGTCCTTCATTGTTAAAAGGGTTGAGTTTAAAAGCAGAGAGGTAATGTTACAGCTGTACAGGGTGCTGGTGAGGCCACACCTGGAGTACTGTGAGCAGATTTGGTCTCCTTACTTAAGAAAGGATATACTGGCACTGGAGGGGGTGGAGAGGATGTTCACTGGGTTGATTCCGGATTTGAGGGGATTGGCTTATGAGGAGAGACTGAGTAGACTGGGATTATATTCATTGGAATTCAGAAGAATGTGGGGGGCTCTTACAGAAATTTATTAAATTCTGAAGGGAATCAACAAAATAGAAATAGATAGGATGTTTCCACTGGTGGGTGAAACTAGGACAACAGGGCATGACCTCAAGATTAGAGGAAGCAGGGTTACAACTGAATTGAGAAGAAACTTCTTCACCCAGGGGTTGGTAATCTATGGAATTCCTTGCCCAGGGGAGTAGTTGACACAATTTCAGTAATTGCTTTTAAAGATAAGGTGATATTTCTTTGAAAAATAAATGAATTAAGGGATTCAGTGAAAATGTGAATAAATGGAGTTGAGTCCACAAAAAGATTAGCCATGATCTTATTGCGTGGTGGAGGAGGCTCGAAGGACTGGATGGCCTACTCATGCTCTTAGTTCTTATGTTCTTATGTTCTAATGTTCTTGCCTTTCCAACTACATGTAAATCCTGTTCCTCAGGAATCTCACCTTGCCCACCATTGATATCAGACTCACTGGCCTATAGTTCCCTGGCTTTTCCTGAACTCCTGTATATGAGCATATATCCAGTGGATACTGCATGTGCTGGACCTAGGTCTTAGTGGCAGCTGCCAATCTGTCTAGACATAGCTAGATACTCACAAGAGTGAAACAACATAGTACAGATAGCGTTGCTGACTCTCTCAACCTTCAAGTCAGGTTCCCACATGACTCCAATACTCCTGCTTCCTGCTCCTGTGTCTGCCTGTGCTACTGAATGAAGTGATTAACAACTGAATCTATGGGGTCCTCACTTGCCTTGGGGCCAAGCAGGCATCTGCCTCGATGGTTCTCTGATTGCCAGCAACATGGACCAGCTGTGGAGGTGTGGTGGTAATGTGGCCACCAGAATGTATTTCTGACTCTAATCTAGCTAACATAGCCACTAAGGTGTCAATATCTGCACTGGTGGGGCATGCAGGCAGTAGCATTATTAATGTTTTCCCAGAGGAATCAAATGATCCTTCCTCATTTAAGAAAGAGGAAGTAATGTCTTTCAGAGTTGGTCTCTCACAACAATGACTGTACAGATGCCACAGGTGTCTGCAAGAGGCAAAAGTAACCCACAGCGCTATTAGGAAGGGAGTTCCAGAGCTTTAACCAAGTGACACTGAAAGAATCATGATATATTTCCAAGTTGGGATGGTGAGTGGCTTGGAAGGGAACTTTCAGGTATTGGTGTTCCCATGTATCTGAAACTAACGTCCTTCTATGTGGTAGTCATTGTAGGTTTGGAAGGAGTCTTGGTGAATTTCTGCAGTTCATCTTGTACATGATATACATTGCTGCTACTGAGGGTCAGTAATGAAAGGAGTGAATGTTTATGAATGTGCTGCTTTGTTCTGAATGATGGTAAGCTTATTGGGTATTGTTGAAACTGCAATCATGCAGGCAAGTGAAGGTAGTTCCATCACCCTCCTGACTTGTGCCTTTTAGATAGTGGACTTTTGAGAAGTCAGAGGGTGAGTTACTCACTGCTGGATTCTTCGCCTCTTACTTGCTCTTAAAGCCACAGTATCTATATCGCTAGTCCTGTTCAGTTTTTGGTGATCCCAGGATGTTAATCATGGGGATTCAGTGATGGTAATGTCATCAAATGTCAAATGGCAATGGTTAGATTTTTGTTGAAGAAAGTCATTTCATTTGTGTGAGTGAATGTTACTTGCTACTTGTCAGCCCCAGACTGGATATTGTCCAGGTCTTGCTGCATCCATGGATGGCTTTAGCATCTGAGGAGTTACAAATTTTGATGAACATTGTGTAATCATCAGTGAATATCCAACTTCTGACCTTGTGATGGATGGGAAGTCTTTGATGAAGCAGATGATTGTGATTGGGCCAAAGAGGCTCCCTCTTTGTAGCAGACCCAATATTTCTTACAAGCTGAAAAATTTTCTGTCTCAGTAGTGAAAATCCAGGCCTAAGTGCGATTATTCATGTCTGAAAATGCATATCTGCTCCCAGATGAAAATTCAGCCTGATGAGCTTTTGAAAATAACAAAACAAATAGTTTCTGCAACACTGTATCGTAAATAACATACTTCTTGATTTATATTGACAGAAATTCTGATTACTACTAAAAATGGACTAAATTTGGAATTTCTATTTGAGATATTTGGTTGATTATCTTACGTTTGTATAACCAAAATCATATTGGTAAGTTGTTGCTTAGAATTGTATTTTTCATTCTTATTTTTCATGTTCATTTTTTTTATTTTTTATTTTTTTCCTATTTATTATTCATTTTTATTATTAAAATGTACTTTTTTGTTTTTAAGAATAATATGTATTATTCTTTCTATACTGAAACTTAAAACTACTGAGTGATCAACACATCAGGACGAGGCAATTTGGTTCCTAGAAATGCTTCCATCATACAGTTAATTCACTGTTACTACATATTCAGTCGCATCTACCTGCCTTTATTTTTAGCCCATGGTACTCGTGCATTATAGAAATTCAGTTTCATTTTCTATTTGTAAACCTTCACTTTCTGAATGGTGTTTATTTTGCATTAGTATTGGTTATTTATCTTCAAGAGGTTAATGTGAAAATTTAACAAGTCAGAAAATCTAGGCTTCTCCTTGCAATTTTTATCCCAATTTCCAATTTCTGCTGCAAATGATGATAGTTTCAAATATGCTCACTCAAATAATGTGTTTCCAGATTGTTTTTGGAAATCCAAATTGTTTTAGTTAAATGTGCACTGAGCTGTTAACAAGTTTTCTAAATTGTGCTACTGTGTGATTGCTATCATTGTGTATTCTCATCATAGTTGAACTATTCACCTTTCATCTTAAGAACAGCTGTAATTTGGTTTGAAGACTGTTAACTAATATTGCTTTTAGCAGTTTTTGTTTTCAGTGAAAGAAAGGCTGCATGTGTCTCCCTCTCATCCCAGCCAAGCTGTGCAGTTTATAGCTACTTGAGTAGATTTTTTATGCCTTTAGTGCAATGACAGCCACCAATTAATACAATCTATATGAAAAAAAACTAAAGTTGAAGCATAAAGGTATAGAAATTTATGTCTATATTTCTTTTGGGATCATGAACCAGATGGATATCAGTTGTTGGACTGGAGTGGTGAAGCCGAGGCTGCACATGATCTTGAGGCCTGGGCCACATTTTCATCAAGTTGTGACTGTGGACAGCACTAGCTAGTTCAATGCTAAACCAGGAATCAAGCCCAAACAACTGCAATGCCAAGCAGCACTTATATTAGTGACAAATGAAATACCCAGCGGAAGAATTTTTTTCTGACATTCTCTCAAGGAATGTGGCCAGAGGACATTCAGAGATCAACCACATTGCTGTGGGGCTGGAGTCATATGTAGACCAGATCAGGAAAAGATGGCAGACTTCCTTACCTTACAGGCATTAACGAACCAGATTTATTTCCAATGACAATCAACAATGGTTCCATGATCACCATTTGGCTAGCTTTTCCCTTCCAGATATTACTTTTATTAAATGCAATATATATGCAATAGTGGGATTTTTTTGGGATTTTAAAAACACTATGTCCTCAGAATATTAGCCTACCATTCTGGATTGAATTGAATTGAGTTGAATTTATTGTCATGTGTACTGAGGTACAGTGAAAAGCTTTGTCTTGCGAACAAAACAGACAGATCACAGAGTTAAGTAGCCTAGATAGTAGAACGATTGTAGGAAATAGGAAACTTAAATCTGCACACAGGAGCTCGCAAGGAGTTGACCATATCCGGCGCCATCTTGCTGCAGAACTCTAGTGCAGTGACTTTAACACTACGGCATTACGTTACAATGTGTGTGCTGCCAGCGTGGGGGTGGGACGAGGGTGGCGGGGAATACTTTTATCTGGAGGTAGCTTCCACCATTACAATGGAATAGAGAAATTGTTCATGGTACATTCACATTTGGATATGAAGGTCTTATACTTCACCTTGCCTCAGATAACTTGAAACAAGAGTCGGAACTAGGAACATGTTCCTCTATTGTAAACTAATTGCTTAATATTAACCCAGACGTTTACATGCTTGAGGAATATAATGTCTGTACATAACAGTTATTTGTAACAAACATATCATCATGCTCAGTTTCTTATTTTATGGAAAATGACATTGCTGCAGTCATTAAAACCAAATCCACACCAGAGATGTTTATCTGTTGCATCATCAGTTATGAGAAGGGTAATCATTAGCAATGGAGGTTAATTATCAGACATTGGTAATAAGACTAAATAAAAACCAAAAGAACTGCAGACGGTGTAAATCAGAAACAGAATCAGTCACCGGACCTCAAATGTTAACTTTGATGTCTCTTCCCAGATGCTGCCAGACCTGCTCAGCTATTCCAGCAATTTCTGTTTTTGTTATTGGTCATAATATGGTGGCTTATAAAAGGAAACAAAAGTACACTTGCTGGCAGTATTCTTTTGAATGAGAGAACGTGGAATAGCCTGAGAAAGAAATCCATTTTGTAAAGGGGTGCCCCGAACAGGCAACAAAATGTTATTTTAAAGCCTTGGATATTGCACATAGCTTTTTGGCTTCCACCAATTGGTGTGATTCTAATTTGTAATGCGGTAATGAGAGTAGACTTCCAGTCTGCAAATTAGAGATTTTGAGGCTTCTTCTTGCCCAAAAATAATAATGTATTGGTGAATTTGTTCATGTTATTGCTAGAAAAGACCAAGAAAATGATGAATTATTGCATTCTAGTATATAATAAAGCACGACATGTAAATTGCATTTTTGGGCTATATTATCAAACCCAAAAATTATCGTTTACATTCAGTGAATTTCATGCAGATTATCTCTCTCTGCTCCTTTTTTTTAATGTAACTAAAGAGTCCCACATTTCTGACAGGAGATTCTGATCAGGGGTTCCTTCAGAAATGCTGAGCCATACTTCCATTCTGATAGATTGCACATTGCACAGAACATTGAGGGAAGGCAAATAAAGTTCCTGTTTTACAGCAATCAGCTGACATATTCTATCGTTTAAAGGCCTACCATTACAGATAGCAACTTTGACAGCTCCAGTAAAAGTGAAGAGGCATTGTGAAGTTATATTACTCGATGTCAGTTGGATAGGGAGATAAGGGTTCAGGTAAGTGATGGAGTGCTTTGGCTGATCAGGGAAGTGGATGGGACATGTGGGTCCTTGTGGGATCATTGGAGGTTTGTGTCCGATGGTGAGGAAAATGCTTTTGGATCTGGTTGTGAGTTAAAGGGACTCTGGTCCTAGAGGGGACGACAGTCAGGTCCTGGAAAGAGGTCAGCAATGTGGGAGGTGTCAGGTCTGACATGGGGGGAGGTGCAATGGGTATCAGACCCCAAACTGGGTGAAGGATGTCAGATCAAGCAGCTAGGATATTTGGGGTGGGGGTTTGTTGATCGGTAACAGAGGAGGTGGCGAATTGTGTTGTGCATAGAGGTGGATGTCAGATCCTGGGGATAGAGGAGGATGTATCAGGTTGAGTCTGGGGATTCTGGGTGTGTGTGGTGAGTTGGGCATCAATGGAATAGTTAGTCAGAGCTTAAACCATGTGTTTAATCGTTTAACTTTATCTGAGTCACTATATACTTAAGTGCAGCAGAATCCTCCAATTTAAACTGATACTTCCAGAGGGTTCCAAGCATAGAGGAACTGCTTAGCAGAATTATCAATTTTCCAGGCAATTAGATTAGATTCCCCTACAGTGTGGAAACAGGCCCTTCAGCCCAACAGGTCCACACTGACCCTCTGAAGAGTAACCCACCCAGACCCATTTCCTTCTGACTAATGCCACTAACACTATGGGCAATTTAGCATGGCCAATTCACTTGACCTGCACATCTTTGGACTGTGGGAAGAAACCCATGCAGGCACGGGCAGAATGTGCAAACTTCACACAGTCAACCAAGGCTGGAAGCGAATCTGGTTCCATGGTGCTGTGAGGCAACAGTGCTAACTACTGAACCACCTTCCTATGGAGTGTGCAACAGTGGAAATTCTGCTGGGTTCCCAGGCACAACTTCCATTTATGCTTCAGAAAGAAATATCTGGCCATCTGATAATCCAGGACATTCTTTTTAATTGTGCAAATATTACCATCAAAGTCCCTGAAAGAGTGTAACATGACACACAAAATGAAAATAAAATTGTACCTTGGAATCTCCAAAATGATCTGAGTCCTCCACATTCACATCCACTTCCAAAGTTCCCACAAAAATTTCAGGGCTTATAATTACATATGTAAATAAATTTTTAATTAATCTGTTCAGTGATGTTACAACACATGTTCAGAGCAGGTGGGACTTGAATGTAGATCTTCTGACCCAGAGGCAGATGAAAGGGTTTAAAAATGATAATAATAATACAATAATAAAATAGCTTACTGAGCAATATTTAATGGCACACATTGTGAGCTGCTAGCTATGAATAAACTCAAGGACAAAACTGTTAGTTAAACAATACATGGGACCATTTGTTCTAGGAGTCAAATTCTCTGTAAGATAGCAAAGTAATGATAATGATAATGCTTACAGCTACAGAGGTTACTTACTCATTGAATCTTTGAGATTTGAAAGAAATCATTTAAACATCAGGGACGTTAGACAGGAGAAGATGATTGATATACAGAGATTAGACATTTTAAGGACAAGTTGTAGCTTTTAATCCAACCAGACCTGATAGTGTATATTTGCCTTCACACTAGTTGTGCATTACAATTAGATAGGTGCACCCATGCAGTGATAAGCTAACTTTACTCATATTCTATACACGATGTAAACCTAATCAATAGTAATGATTGGATTTAGAAATTGTGCACCTCTTAATTGTTCTATGTTAATTTTTTGTGACTGAATCTGGGATTGTAATTGCTTTGTAATCCTTTGCTTGAGGTCTTCAGTATCTTTAAGTACTCTGGAGTCCCTTGCTATAAGTAGTCATAAAGACCCTTTTAATACTCCATTGATTTCTGTCTGGTCATTCTCTGTGGATAAGAGTCAAGGGATAGGATGACCATCGGATCCCAGAAATTCTTGCAACAGTGGGGATCCTACAACTAATCCACATTAACCCATTACAGATATCAATGTGTTTAGCAGTGATGTTTGTAAAATGATGTGTCTGGTCAAAATTGTGGCAAGGCATGTTATAATAGAAAGAATACTTTGCAAGAAAGGTATAGTGATTGGAATGAGAGCAGCCAGATGGACATCATAGAATATGAGTTCCCTGATTTGGGGCTGTTAATCTGGTCCAGTCAGGACCCCTGGCAGATAGATAAGAACAGGAGTGTCAGACGTCCTGTTCACTCTAACAGCTGCCTCTGAGAGAGCCTGATCAGTGTCAAGGGCTCTCGAGATGTGAATAAGGGGTGACTTGATGACGGGATACCAGTCTCTGTGGAGTTATTTCAAAAGGAACATTCAATGAGGCAGCCAAAAGGAATTCAAAAGGCAATGCAATGTCTAATTCATTAAGATGTTGAAAAGATAAATAAAAGATGTACAAGTTTAACAGTGAGGAAATGAGAAAGATTGAAGAAAAGACATAAACAGTTACCAAAGCCTCAGTGCCCATCGCAATGTGGCTCTTTTCTCTTTTCAGAGCAAGCAAGCTCACTGTGCACTTTCAAAATGATCTTCTTTCACTTCAGATTTCCTGCATTCTTTTACAATTCTCCCTTTGTTGTGGCCTCTGATTTGTGTAAGTGTCTTTTATGCATTTTACAATTTTTTTAATGGCTTTATATTCTTTTCTTTCTCTTGCCATCTTTCCAATGATTTACCGAAATGATCTTCTACACTATGTGATAGTTTCTGCTCTTCTTCATTTTCTTTCTAAGCCTATAAAGACACTTATCTTTTCACTTCTGATGAAGGTTTACAACCAAGATGTTAAGTTCTTTTTTAAACTGTTTATTAAGGGGAATTAAATCAATAATACATATGAAGGTAGGCATTCAAATACTAATATATTCAGAAAATGGTGAATTAACTTTATTTGTTCATATTAAGATAATTAAAAGCCAATGGAGTCCTTTTGTGACAGTTTTGATTTTTAACTGCATTTCATTTGTGAAATGATTAATCTAACGTGATCAAACAGAGCTTTGGCAACATTGTTAGTGGGTTATTACAGAGTGAAGTTACTTAGCATGTGGTTAGAACATTGTGCACATTTAATCTGAACTCTGTCAACCTTCAGTCAAGAGGTAGTGGAGGAATAAAGCAAGTTTAACAATCTATTGAATCAAAAGATGAGGAGGGATTAGGATAAAATTTATTAAAACTGTGATTATACAAAAACAGCCTTGGAAAAATAAATAACAAAATCCTACATCAAATAGATTTCAAATGTTGCACAAATAAGCAAAATATTACACTGTTTTCCAAATTTCATGGTATAGTGGAGCTGGTTTCAAATCTTATGAAATAAATCAGATCAGTCACTCCCATAGAACTAAAATGAAAGTCTTACACATTAAGAAGTATAATATTTTTTTAACTAACATAACGGTGTAATTGAGTGACATATAAGGCAGCTAAACAATTCAACATACTCAATTTGACCTCATTCATGATAGATTAATTTTTTGTAGCTAAATCCAGAACTCATTCTTAGTGTTTCAGTTGACACATGAGTATTTTGATATGCGTTACAATAGCGTTATTGCTGACTTCTACTTTAGACTTGAATAGTATCTATAGTTGATGAGCAGTTTTGGTTAGCTATTCAATATCTCAAACATGAATGAAATATTCTATCATTAGGCAGTTATATCCTATTAACAGTCTGTGGAAATATTAACAAACATATGAGTACAATGAGGATGCTTTGCATGAATTCTTTATCAGAATGAATACCGTGTTATTAGATGCTGCACATATAGTAGGATAACATAATGGAATTCAAAATGACTTTTGAATTGCTGGAGGCATTTTCAAGAAATCAGCAATAAGTTCTACCACATGTTAATAGCATCAATAAAGTTATTTTCTAATTTTATGGGTGTGACATTCTAAATATTGCATTTTTTCTTTGGAACTTCATTTTAACAGAGTTTCCATAGCTGAAACAAGATATACCCACATCATTATACAATGGGTTAATGAAAATATATACACTGCTTCCAACTTCACTGGAATCAAACTTCATAGAATAATGTGCACTGTCCTGTCCACCATTTTTTTTATAACCTCTTTATCTAACTAACTTTTATCATTGATATAAACAATTTATGCAGTGAAGCTTAATGGAGTACAAACAATGCATCACCTATAGCACTGATCGTAATTAACTCTTGGTTTCTTTGGTTATCAGGTCAGCTGCTGGTAAGATGTATATTGTATCAAACAATCTTCACGTTACCACCCTATTCTCAGTCCTTAAATTGGTGACTCTTAATCCTTTGAACAATATTTTAGATTAAGAAGATTATAAATATTCATTTTAATCCTTTGGTGACTGTACATTCATGTAGTCGATGTCCTATAATGACTTCAATCACATTTTCCTTGTACAATTTGAGAGATTAAAACAAATCTTTTTCACAGATGTTGCATGATAGATGTCATCAATGTTTTTAAAGAACAGAGTAAATTAATCACATTTGTTTCCGCCACTAGTAGTTTTGCCCTGTATTTCATAATTTACAGCCTGTTGTCAACAAATGTAAACATTGTTCTCACAAAGAGACCTGAGATGATTGAAGAAACAGTAGCTTCAAGTAAAAATATTTAGGTTATTTTTACGAACATTATGATTTTCTAATATACCAGGAAGTTGCAAGGTTCAGTTCCCTAGTCTAAACTAAGTTACCTTACCCTAGCTGGGGTGGAATAAGTGTTCTGAATAATCTTGGTGACCCTGAGCTAGACAGGAATAAATTAAAAGTGTACCAATTTTAAGTACAATGTAATAATGCCTTACGGATTAGTCACATATTAATGTTAGGTGATAGCTGAGTTATGCTCATCTGATCTGCATTAGGCTGTCAGTGTCTGTGCATCACTTGGTACAATTGAGACAGATGGATATAAAAGTGGTTGAATCGTCTTGCTGTAGATGTGGTTGTGAATAAATTCTATCATAAATCATCATATAAGATTGCAATATGTATTTGTTTTTTTCCTTATTTGCAATACTAGTTTGCATTGAGATCATCAGTTGTTGTTCAATCCAATCATTTAAAAATAATTCTGTAATTCTATAGTAAGAAGTGCCTTGTTCAATTCTGCTACTTGTCTTAGCATGCTCCCTTGTACAATATTAACTTATTTACTTTTAGAATCTAAGTCATTCTAGCAAGTTAGAAAGAGCAGTAATCCAAATACTGAGCCTTCAGGCACCTTGTTCAATATTTGCTCTCAACCTGAACTTATATCTCTATCCAGTGCCCATTGTTTTCTACCCTGTAGCCAGCATTTTTATCCAAAATATCAATCTAAATTTTGCCCTGAATCTCCTCAGCTTTGATCTTAAGTAGCACTGACTATTCATAGTTAAATCATTTCCTTTTGTGCCATTTCTAAACATTCTATACCCCCTTCAGTATTGAATTAATTAATAGCATCTCGACAGAAGAAGGAAGATGGATGACATGTGTGATGAACTCGCTATGAAAGAAGCTAAAGTTCCTTTTGGATACAAAGCTATATATGTTCTTGCTGTAGGAGTATGTGAATTATCATTGCCATCCAGTTACAAAACATGATGTCTGGGTGCTGACCACTGATGGCTTGTGGTTGCAGTACAGCGCTGCTATCAATCCTCCATCCTGTGCTATTCTAGGTGGCTGTTTGGTGGTCTGTGGTGAGGATGGACCACAAATAAATCTCAGCAGAAAAAGCTAATGTCTTTGATATCAGGATGTCGTTTATTACATCTCAGTAAATATATACAGGTTACATTAACTCTTAGGTATATTAACTGTATCCAACAGGAGGTAAGTAAGACATGTTTGTGTCCATCAGGAAACCATGTCAAGGTACTGTTTGTCTGAACTGCCCTAAACCATCCCATGCTGCAGCCTGTGGCTATGCTATACAGAAGAGTGGACAGCATTTCTGTTTAGCTCAGATGATCTCTTTCATATCCATTAACTTATTCAACAGTAGTCTGTAGTTGTCTGGTTTTCTTTATAAGAAAACTTTAATATTTTTAAGATTCCCTTATTTCAGATTTCTCTGGTCTTTCTTTGTAATTCAATTCTTGAGAACCTTAGTACAGCATTCAGTTGGCTTCATTTATTTTTGTTCCACAGTGAGTTGACAGGCTAAACATTGGAATGAATATCAGCTCCAGATTTCTTTCTACGTTATTTTCCGTATCATGCATAGATTCCCATGGCACAAGTTATGTCGGTCTACACAGTTCTTTGTGATGAAGTTTTAGTATTCCATGCTGTGTTTAACAGGGAAAACTGTGGCACTCTGCACCTGTGCTATTAGGCATAAAGTTGGAATTATAGTCCTTAATGAACCAGATGTCCTCAACTGATAGACATGGCCTCAATGCTAATGGAACACAATAACCTTTTGACAACAATCTTGTGCCAGGATAGATCTATTGTTAAATGGACAAATACAGTACATAGACTGTTTGTGGTTTTTACTTAACGCATGACTTAGAAAATCAACATAATATATTTTTCTTAACTAATATGTTCAACTGATTATAACAACACTTACCTAATTTTATTAAGATAATTTGAATATATTTTTGCGCCAACTGTACAAACTATTCCAACTTTAAATGTGGTCATCACATTTATTTTTTCAAGCATACAGTCTTGGAAAAATAGGTCATCTTGTCACGTGTGATGCTCAAAATCAACAGTGATGTGTGGTGTGTTATGGTGCAGCTGCATGAATACTTCAAATATTAAAACCTGTTTAATTGAAAGTGGCATATAGACAGGAAGGGTGTGAATATAATGTGAAAAATATAACCTACTGACCTCGTAGTGAACCATAAATGTTACTTCTGGCATGTATTACAGATAAACCTCAAGTTATTCTGGGTTTAATGAAAATTAGGCCTACAGCCTTCTGTGACATGATGGTGTTTTATCAGGACCTTGAGAACTAGGTTCAAAAGTTCAGCTGCTTATTTTTGTACTGTGTCAAAGCTTGTCCTTCCTAAGGGCAGTGGGAAAGAGCATATGGTTGGGAGGCAAGTGGCAAGCTGTATTCTACAATTATCTATCCAGACAATATCCTTCCAGGGTTAAACTGCATGTATCAGACATTCTGCGATTGTCAATTTCAATATAATTGCAAAAAATGAATCATTTAATAAATAGATACTGCTAAAGAAATGTAGTTTTGACATTGACATGGCAATTCTAGTAATCATTGCTACTTTGCTTTCTGGTTAAGTCTAACAAAGAGAAGCAGTTGTATTCCCAATTGACCTTTTGGATGCTGGAGCTTTCTCTTGCTTTTAGTATTTTGATTTTTGAGACCATACAGCATAGATGCGTGTCGCTATTTTTCTAAGTAGGATTGGGTAAATGAAATGAACAGTTCCTAATTTTCAGTGGGGATTATGGTGCAATGAATAAGATCCCGAAAGGTTAGTGACTGGATTTATCCAATAGCCATAATATTCTGAAAATTCAGGACCAGGCTTAAATATTTTAAATAACACGTTATTGATGTAATTAAAATGAGCAGGCCAGTACTGCAACATAGCAATTCTATCTGTGTGGTCCATGTTTTATGAAGTGCAGCCAACTCATTTATGTTGATTAGTTTGGAAAAAGTCAAGATCATTGACCATTTCAGGTATTTTCATAAATTGTGACAATGAAAATGATATACTTAATGAAAAATTACAAAGTCACTGCTAATTAACTAGCCTTCATGCTACTTTGTGGATTTATGCCTGTGGCTATATATTGCAAATTTATGTGATGGAAAGATGCCCATTGTTGTTGCATCATGTGGTTGATGAAAAGATGTTAAGAAAATGCTTCTTCACTATAGCATCAGGCCTTATTATATATAATTAATGGAGGAGTACAGAAAAGACACTGGAAAAAAAACCTACTCTTTGCACAAAAGAAAACTCATAGCATATAGTTTTCCTCTATCCTCAACTGCTGTGTGAGTTGGGCTTTTGCTCAATGTGAACCCACTGGTATTTCTGAGTTTGTTGATTAGCATATTGTGGTGAAATACTGAATGGGTTTAGCATCTGATGTTGGGAACCCACCCAATGGAAATGGATAGCAGCAGCTTAAAAAAGAGGAACAGACATATCTGACATATCTAAAGTGGTGCAAACATAGAAGACGCCTGGATTCAGAAGGGTCACTTGAACTCCATGCTGAGTTCAAACAGGCCCCAAATTTGTTGGATGGTGGGTTCTATCTTGCAGCAAACACCTGATGAATTTTTAAGGTAGTTTTAAATGCTCGTACATGGAAAATAAGGTCAGTGGCACTGTCAAGCTGGCAGGTTAATCAAATTCTCGGGCCTTTAAATTTTGGAAATTAACAGCCTGGCTGTGTTTCTGAGTTGAAATAAAATTGGTACATGGAATTTCAAAAGTGTTTTATTAATGTATCCCTAAAATTTGTCTTTATAACAAAACTACTGCTTAGATGCTTCTATGACCTGTCTTTATTACAGCAGAAGGTGTGTAAATTTATAGTTTAAATGCCAACTGCAAGGGATTAGTCACAGATTAGTAATCTTTTGTGGGTTCATACAAATACTTGTTTTTATAAGGAATACTTGAAGGTATTCAAATCTATTGATTGGCCTTTTTGAATCAGATTACTTTTCTGTCTAGTGAGGTCCTATATTAAACACTTAGAGATTTATTTTATTGCATCTCAGGATGGATTCTAAGGCCTTCGCATTAATATCCAGAATGGGATGGTATGGAGTGTGTAAGGAGTAAAGTGTGGATAAGTGAGTGGAGGGATTAGTGATTGGCATGTGTCAGTACTACATTTGCATAGGGCCAGTGAGGGGTCATGGAATTAATGAAGTCACAAAGGCCAAAATGGATTTGATGAGGGACATTAAGGGTGGGTGAAAGATTATGAATTCACATGGAGGGCATCAGCGGCCATTGGGGTTGGCATAGAAGGTATAAGCACCATTGAGGGGTGAGTGAATATTGGTCAGCATGGGGATATGGCTTGGCATGGGTAAAGTGTGGCTTGGGGAGAGGACATGTGAGGAGTGATGGCTTGAAGGCCATCAATCCAACAACTGGAATAAAATCCTACAATGCAGAGATTGGCCTCTTAAGCAACCTGTTTCTGCACTTGGCTGTGCACAAACTATTTCCAGAGATGGCTGGTCCAACTCCAGAAATCACCTACACCATATACCCTTTCCATTTTCTGGAACAAAAATCCTGTTATTTTATACACTTTTTTTTCTGAATCCAGGAAATTTATTGACTCTGTGTCACTATGTCAGAAGTGAAAATGTGTTGCCTTGATTAGGATTCAAGTTTCCAGGCAACTCTATAACTTTTCCAAAATAGAAATCACTGGAAAAACTCAGTAGATCAGCTGAATTTTTCCAGCAACCTGTATGTTCATTCCTGATTTACAGCATCTGCAGTACTTTAGAGTTTTATTATAACAGTTCCTCCCTTGCATATAATTTTGTGTGATGGCATGCTGATTGTTATGTTACATCTTGCAGTTAATGTGTAAATATACCTTTAGATCCTGCTCATGATATCATCATTGTATCATTATGTAGGGTTATAATAATCTCAGATTCTATCTTAACTAAATCTGGCATGACAAGTTGGCAATAGTGTACCATTCTTTCAATACCACACTATCTATGTCTAGTTCTTATGTTAGAAGAGCTAACGTTAGCATTCCTAACTCAGGTACAACTATCTGGCTGGAGACAAAATCCACATTACATTTGGAATTCGATTGTGTATACTGTCTGGATTGTTATCATCTTCACCTACAGAATCAATACCACTGCCTTCTTTTAATTCACTTAGCAGCTTTCTAACACTAATTATTCCTCATTTTTGCTATGTAGGATACCTACAGAAGTCTAAATTATACCAATGGGCTTTCTTTGCCTTTGCCAGAGTCCTAATTCTATCATTACATCACCCCTTCCATACCATCCTAATTTTTCATACCATCCCTCTCATGCCATCTCCACCGTTTCTTAAATTCTATTCCCTCTCTGCTCTTGCCATTATGTTCCTTGCGGAAACAGTTTCTTCTGCCGGGATAACTTTTGTTGAGCTCTTCTTAGTGTCTGCTGTTTTTGTTCTCCTCCAACATTCCTCCCTATCCTGCCTGTGCCACTACCATTTGTTGCCAGCTGTGTGGGTGCGAACCAATACCACTCCTTAATTCAATCAGTCAAGATAGCCAAAAAATGTATGAGAGATTGTTTAACTTGCTGTCAGTTATTAGGGCATTGATGGAATTTATTCCATTACATGAGGAGAAAATTGTAGGAAGCCTGGGAGAATTGTAGAAACTCTAGTGTCTATCAGTGGTGCTCTGAAACTACTGAAGAAAAGGAAGATGAAAAACAGTCTAAAGTAATCTTTCTCTTCGGTACTACATTCTCCTGGTTTGCACATTGCGGAATAATCACATAAAATAATAATAAGAACATGAAGGTTATTCACTCCATCCAGCTCACATTTCGTGAATAGCTCTGAAAAGGGGTCAGTATAAAATCAGACGCAAAGACTGAAGAGAATAGTGTAGAATAGTACATTAATTTATTCTCACTTGTATTTAGGAAAACACAGTGAAAAGTGTTTAAGTCTCCATACCTTCGTGCCATTTTAATTATTGAGAATATAAAAAACAAATAACTAACAAAATGTTAGTCTTTTGTTCCCTTCACATTTTCTGGGCTTCTGACGGGGCTCCAGGACACCACTGCCAATGCCACTGCTGAGGCCACCATAGCAATGGACCGGATCCACAATGGCACTGCTGCTGCAAGGATTCCTGGGCCTGACCCTCCATGCTGCTGCTGTCAAAGCCCCCACCAAGGGCACCGCACACAGCCATGGACTGGACCCACCAAGTCACTGACACTAAATCATAGCCACCATAGCCATGAGGAATAGACCGGATCCACCACACTGTGGGCGGCATGGTGGCACAGTGGTTAGCACTGTTGCCTCACAGCGCCAGAGACCCGGGTTCAATTCCCGCCTCAGACGACTGACTGTGTGGAGTTTGCACGTTCTCCCCCTGTCTGCGTGGGTTTCCTCCGGGTGCTCCGGTTTCCTCCCACAGTCCAAAGATGTGCAGGTCAGGTGAATTGTCAATGCTAAATTGCCCGTAGTGTTAGGTAAGGGGTAAATGTAGGGGTATGGGTGGGTTGCGCTTCGGTGGGTCGGTGTGGATTTGTTGGGCTGAAGGGCCTGTTTCCACACTGTAATGTAATCTAAAATCTAATTAAAACCCCTCGCAACCTTGTTCATCCACTATAGCTGCACAAAGAAGACGAGATGTAGTTCGATATGAAAGATAAATGAAGACTTTTTTTTAGAAAGGATGCAGCTGGCCTGGTGATCAGGAGTGGATGCGCTCAGAAGCCCAATACTCCTTACTTGCCGCTGCCGCCATTTTGAGACTGTTATTTAATTTTTAATGAACTCATGTTGGTGAGGGGATGTGGATTCTATCTTCTTCTGTATTTTGTGCTGAGATTTTCTGCAAAGCTACTACCATGATAATGATGTCAAATCACAGAAAATAATGTCAATTCTAGGCCATGAGAAAATCTTCCATATTGGTTTACATAGAGTTGATTATCTCACAGTAAATTTTCATTCCTTTAATCAGTGCATTGAAAACAAAACCATGTGAAAAAGAAAAACATTTTCCAAAGGTTTGCAGAAGAGATTGATGAATTGCACTTTGTTTTGATTCAATGAGATTAAAGCAAATTTTCTTTGAAAAATCTACCAATAACAAAATTCCTCACATTCAAACTAAAGAGCTATTCTGTCAGCTGGCATTAAGTCAACCACGACTCAGGAACTAACATAAATAATGAAGATTATTTCAAACTTAGAACACCAATTGAGGGGGAAAAAAAGCTTCAGGCTTCCGCTGTTATACAAAATTTATGATCAGTTGAAAATTCCAGAATACGAAATACTTTCTCATACTTTGTCTAACAATATATCTTATATTATGTTAGTGATGTAAAATAAAAGACAAGGTCAGTCACACTAGTAGCAATGCATGGTAATAATTTATATCCAATATTGCATTCAAATTACTCTTATTAATGACAGCATGAGGTTATTTTCAAGGGACTCTTTAAATACTGAATAATCACATTTATTTGAGCATTGTTATGAAGATAAACATAAGGAACAACCTGTCTCTGCCATCCAGGCCTTTTGCAGGCACTGGTCTGGTATCAATAAAGAGAAGAAAAGTGAGGAGGAACTATGGTCTGAATCTTCTTAGGAATGACAATCCAATTTAGATAGTCCCTTTGCTCCTTTTTATTTATACTTCCCCGGAGCTTCATATTTCTGACTCAAACCTCCAATAGTAACTGCTGTACTCTGAGGCATAAAGATCAAAAGCCTCTTTGATAACAGACAATGAAAATGCATAAGATAAATGGGTGAAGGATAAGATAGAAGAAGGACAAGGGGCAATGGGCCAGGTTGTTAAGGAAGTAGGTTGCTAAGTGGGGAAGAAGTTAGGGTGGTACTTGGGTGAGGAGATGGTTAGTTGGGTGAGTGGTGAAGGGATAAAGTAGTCAGTGCGTGATGAGGTAGGATGCTGGATCGATAAAAATGTTTGATGGATAAAGGTATAGGGCACCACGTGGCTGGGTGAGTGAGGAAGTAGGGTGCCAGGTCAGTGGATGAGGAGTTAAGAAGCCAACAGATGGGTGATGGCATACAATGGGAAGTAGGTGAGAGCGTCGGGTGAATCAGATCGGCGGGTGGAGGGTAAGGGGCTGGAGTCAGATTTTGTGGGGAGCATTGGTCAACATGGGTGGGGTGACAAGGACATATGGCTGGTTGTCAATTGAAGATTTGGGATGTTGAGTGTTATCTGTGGTTTCAGGTGGGGTGGTCAGTGTGTGAGTGATTCTGGTGTCAATATTACAGTCAACCAAATGTCATTGTATGTTTTAATCTCCTTAATTTTTCCTGACTAACTATCCAGGTAACTAAGTCACAGTTTTCCATCATCTCTGACTCTAACTCAGTATCGGGAAATTTCTCGGAGAGTTCCAGATGCTGGTTAATTTCTCTTCGGAAAGTTATGGGTCTCATCAGTTAGCAACTATCTGGAGATTGGAAAACCTGGGAATTAGTTAAATTTCCATATTGATATATTTACTTTTCATCTGCACATCTCTATGGTTGATCAGTGTTTTCACCAGGAGGTTGTTGTAAAAATCTACTCACCACATTTGAGTTCTGTTGTAGATATAGTTTAAAACACTATTCCTATTACTATGCTTTGCTAATGAGGAATTTAAATTCTGTTCTTTATGTGCATTAGACCATTTTGAAAATTTACTGAAAATAATTAATTTGTAGCATTTTCTAGCTTTGTAGAATTTTCATCAAAAGCAACATTTCTTCAAGAACTGTAGAATGTTATTTATGCATAGAAGTGGATTTTTGACTTTGAGAGTTTAGAAGTGTATACTTCTGATCTTTTTTTTTCTTATTCAGGCTGATTTGTTGGTTGGTATTGCATTACAATCCTTTCTCTTCTCTTCTTGTCTGTGGAAATTGTAAAAACCGAACCTGTGAGTTCAGACAGCATTTTACCATTTTGTTCTCTGCTTGCGAGATTCACTGCTCATGACATGAGCAGCTGGATGCAATCACTTAAATGGCAGCCACTAAGGGACATTTGTCATCATTACAAACTAGACAACATAAAAGATTCCTGAAATATTTCTATTGTAGGATAACGGTTGGAAAATCAGAGATGAAAACTCTGCAGCTGCTCAGTTTTGCTTTTGTTTCTACAGCTTTTGCAAAACAAGTGTTGCCAGAGTTACAATGCTGAACTTGGAAGTGCATTTTATTTTATCCTTTATTCAATTTTTTTTATCAGATATAGAGACCATTACAGTGCAAGCTCAGACTCATGGCATACACCCTCAGCTTGCTACTATATACATTCAGACTGCTGTCCTCATCGCTGTGAATGCCAAGGCTCAAAGCAGCTTGTAGGCTGTCATAGCAGTCCAACAATCTGTGCTCCAGCAAACAACCAGGATTACTGAAACATTGTTCCAGGAAAATTGGCTGTGGATCTGTGGAACATTAACCTACTGTCCTCTTACAGTCTTAGACCAATCATTCATTCTCTCACTAGTACCACTTCACCAGTGTCTTTGTCATTGGCTGTCAGCCAGCCAGCACAGATTGGTGCCACACATGCCAAGAAGGGCAGTCCAAAATGGAACATCATCTGCAGTCTCATTCACTGAATGTCAGCAGCCTCCCAGCAGCCATGCTTCAGCTATCCATGTTTCATTGTGTAGAAATGCTAAGACAGGCAAAGGTATTCTGAAGACCGACATTTAAGGATTGGACAGGAAAATAAACTGACCTCTGGATGGAATCTTGGTTTGTTTACTTGATAAAATTGGTTTAGAATATTTGTTTTTTTTTGTCACTCTGAGCAATAAATACTATGATTGTTAGCAACAAAGGGAAGTTGATGTTGTATTGTGGAATGAGGAATTGCATTGTGTTGACTGGTACCATAGTTGGATCATCCAATCACATAGATATAAGACAGAAAAGGTGATTGGATCCTGCTCTTCCTCAACCCTATACTTGCCCTATTTCTAGTGACGTGGACTTTGTCCACATGACAATGATAATGAGCAGAATGCAGCAGACCACACTAAATTGTTATCACACTTTGGAAAAGCCTTCCTTCAGAGAGAGTGTGTGTGTATCTGTGTGTGTGTGAGAGAGAGTGTGTGTGTGTATCTGTGTATGTGTGAGAGAGTGTGTGTGAGAGAGAGTGTGCGAATGTGTGTGTGTGTGATGAGTGTGATGAGTTATCTATACAATAAAAGCATTCCTTAAAAATTCCAATGATCTGCTGATGACATTTTGTGTGGTAGAATTGCTACCACTAGATGTATGCTGCCCATACGTGGGTAGGTGTGTTGCACATCTACACACAAAGTGACCGGGGATAACCCTTGTTGTCCATTAGCCACCCTCTGAACTCTCACCATGTTTAAAATGCTGACTGCATAGTGGACTGATACAGAATAAAGACACACATTCACCTGCAAAGATGATTGCCATTGATCTGTATAATACACTGAGTATGGCCATAATTCTCAAAAGGAATTGGATCCCTTTACAGTTCTGACATGTTTCTGAATTTTGATGTACTTCCCACAGGGTATTATTAATGCTTTCACCATGCGCCATGCCACTACTTCGATTCACGGTGCAGACCACCAAACCTTTCCAACTAACTCAGCTGAAGTTAGTTAGAATAAATTAACAACTAATCTGAGAATTGATCTCTTTGAATAGGTTGGGTTAGACTTAAGGGACAGAGTCCTACCAACTGTTGAATATACATGTGAAGTCAAGAATACAGCATTAACTGGAATGTTGATCTCAAAATGGCATCAGTGTTACATGATGTTTGCTGTCACTATCTATCTAATCTGGATACTTCTGGTGTACAGTATTGAAGCTACTGACCTACCCAAAGTGGAGTCTGATATAGTACATACCATTTGGGTGTAAAATCATACACTCAGTGCCAAAACTAGAGGCACTATGAAGACAAGTTTTATTGTCATATATTTTTCTTAACCATATGAACCAATCCTATAATAGGTTCATTAGATTTCCTGTTATTTGTACAGTAATATAGTTGGTAATATAAATGCTGCAATGGCAGATTTGTTGTGTTTTTGTCATCTTTGTATTAACTGCCACTAGTCAATTAGAGCCATATACTCAGAAAATTATTCTGTTATGCATGAAAAGAGTTCTCAAAATATTATATAAGAGTACAATTCAAGATATTTACTCAATTCTCTTTGTATCATTCTGTTGCTGCGACAATACCTCCAAATGATAATATTGCTTTATCATGTAGAAGATACAACATGTCGCAAAGTGATAGATACAAGTTGTTAAAGGATCATATTGAAGTTCTTATTGTGTGAATCACTGAACTGTACTGTCTTGTGACCATAGTGGTCACTGTCAAGCACTATTGTTACAAAAGGAATTTAGAAAACCTGGGGAAAAGGATTGTTCTTTTTGCTATTGGTAACAGGGCACATCAAACAAAAAAGATGTTGTCATAGTTTGTTACAGATAACTGATGCAGCTGTTCTTTTCCTCTGGTGATGTTAAGGTTTTCTCAGTCCTGCTAAGTGATACTACTACTGAGAATTAAGCTATTCTCACACATTAACAATTCAAATATCCATATATGGTTCAGTTATTTGATATTGACCAATACTGTATTCTAATTAAATTAAAATACTTATCCAGATTATGCTAATTAACATAATGAATTCAGTACATTATTGTAATTAATGTTCACAAAAAAGTTCTTTAAAACTTGTGGAAGGTCCTGATTCTGGGATTCACAATCCCAGTATCAGGGTTTCTGAATTTTCAGAATGCTTTTTAAGGGAACAGGCAAGTTTGAGTTGAGTCCACGTCCTGCAGTTCCCACCTTTGGCGGCATTATTACAGTATTGGGGCATGTCATAGCTTTCTTCAATTTTCGTGGGGTTCAGCCGTCCTTTTAAGGATTCATGGACCACACCTCATATATATCTGGAAACAACTTCAGGATTCCCTCCTCATGACTTTGTCATACTAAAGCATTTTTGGGCACTGACTCAAAAATGTTTCATGATGTTTGCCAAAGCACCTCGAAATACAATATTCTTTTGAAACACCTGAGTCCCAGAGAAATCATTGCTCTGGCACTGTGATCTATGCTATCAGTGTATTTACATATGGATAACAGATTTGAAGTGCTTGTAGTTTCTACTATTAATATTTTAAAGGGATGATTGACATATTTATTGGCTTGCAGTTTGCGGGAATTAATGAATGAATGGATTTGTTTTAAACCTTTTTACAACTCAGCCTATGCCACTATAGATATCATTCCTTTTTTGGAGTATACAGTGGCCATCGTTTGGCTTGGAGCTTTAGGATCTATTCGGGGTTGACGGGGGGCTTGAGGTGTCTTGGTATGTGAAGTGCCATTACTTAGCAGGTCAGGGGTCCATAGGGGATTACTGGTCGCTTGAGCTGCCAGGGATAGGAAATGTAGAGTATGTGGGGTGATAGAGTCATACAACATGGAAACAGACCCTTCAGTCTAACCAGCCCATGGCAACCACAATCCCAAAAGGGTGATGACTAAAGGTTCTTATTTTTTCATTTGAACTGGAAAGAAATCCCAAAATATTGAGGTGGGCCTTTTAACCAGTCTGTTTGCCTCCTGTTCATGTGTCTATCAAGATGCACCTTAAATGTTGCTAATGTGCCTGCGTCCACCACCCCCACTGGCAGTGTTTAGCAGGTATGTGGAAAGTGTTCCCTGCACTTCGCCCCAAAACCTGCTCCCCTCGTCTTTAACTTGTGCCCTCTTGTAGTTGACCTTTCCACCCTGGGAAAAAGCATATCATTATCCACCCTATCTGTGCCTCGCATAATCTTGTAGACTTCCATCAGGTTACCTCTCAGCCTCCATCTTTCCAGTGAAAACTATCTGAGTGTATCCAATCTTTCCTCATAACTAACATTCTCCAGACCAGGCAATGTCCTGGTAACCTTCTCTGCAACCTCACAAAAGCATCCATGCCTCAGCAAAGATTATTTACAATGCTTGACTAAGAAGAAGCATACATTCTTACCGTGTTCACAATGGCCCCAGAGCTCCTGTGGGTAAATGTAATAGCTAACACCGTCCTTTCACAGATGACTGCAAAATCAAGGTTATTGTGTGATCATTTTATTTTATTTGTATTATCCCAACTGTAGGGTCTTGCTGCTTTGCTGACTTTTGCTGGGCCCAACTATGCTTCGTTGAGTGTTGGTTAGGTAGCCACATTTATTTATACTAAAGACAATCTTAGATATGTTTTTGTCATTACAATTTTTTTTTAATCAAAAAGAAATTAAGTCAGTTTTCTTGGTGGTTAATGTGCTATCTACAAATCTAGTCACCTTACTGTACTCACAGAAACTTATCCCTTTATCTAAATTCTCTGTTGTGAAAAAGCTTTTGTCTGGTTGGTCTTCAATTAGCTTTCAAATTTGTCTTTGAAATATTGCTTTTTAAATTGATTTGCAGATGTCACAAAAAGGTGGAAAGGCAAGTTGTGAGAATGATATCGATAGGTAAAGTAACTAGGCAAAATATTGGCAAATGGAGTATAATGTGGGAAATGCAAAGTTGTTCATTTGGAGGGGGAACCAAAAGAACATGGTACTAGTTACAGGAGAAAAACTGTGGAAAGCTACAGCATAAAAGGAGTTGGGGGTACTTGTGCATGAAACACAGAAAGCTAACACGCAGATGCGGCAGGTAATCAGAAACGTTAAGGGAATGTTGGCCCTTATTTCAAGGAGTTTGGAGTCTAAGTGTAGGGAAGCCTTACTGCAATTGTACAAGGTATTGCTGAGACCGTATCTGGGAAACAGTAAGCAACTTTGGTCCCTTTATTTATTATTTCATTGGGGCAGTTCACTGGGATGATCTGGTATGGAGGGATTGTCTTATGAGCAAATGTTAAACAGGTTGGGTCTGTACTCATTGGAATTTAGGAAAGCAAGAGGTGAAGTAATGATACAATAGCTTGAAGAAGTCTATTTTATCCTTTTTTTATGATGAGAGTTTAAAACAAAGGTGACGAGCACTCTCTTTCTGACCAATAAAGCAAACAGATTTTGAGGCCTTTGGTTTTTCTAAAATTGAAATAATAGAAGCAGCCTGAAGGGGTGCCGTCAAGCTCCCATAGAACCAGGATTTTAACTTTCAGTAGTTGCTGGCATCTTGAACTTGGATGTGTAAGTTCTTACTTCTTTCTCTGTCACAGCTAAAAGCTTGGGTTCTCTTCCTGCTGCTAGAATTGTATGTGAGACAATCTAGTGACTTAATTTGCCTTTGCCAAGGATGTGTTTATGGGATGTCACTACATTGGAACAGTTGCAGTTTAGTTGTTAAATAAACTATAATTCTGTGAAGTTTTCCCATAGAGTTAATTCTTTCTACTCTTCTTTCTTTCGTCTGTACTTAAACTGTAGTGTGAGAATGTTTTGTTTCAAACCTGATAGCTTGATCAATCAAATTGTATCTGGAACACACCACCTTACACTTCCCTCTAAAATAAAGTGGGATCTTAATATATTTTGAGGTGTTTGGTCTGGTCTATAACAGTGATCTCATTGAAAGATATGGGATTCTTAAGAAGCTTGACACAGTAAATGCTGAGAGAATGTTTTCCCTTCATGGAAGAGTCTAAGGTCAGAGTGCTTAATCTCAGAATAAAGGGACACCAATTTAAAACTGTGATGAGGAAGAATTTCTTCTCTTGGAGGGTTGTGATTCTTTGGAACTACTGGCCACAGAGAGATATGAGGGCAGAATCCTTGTGTGTACTTGAGGCTGAAATAAATTCCTGTTCAGGAGGGGAATCAAGTATTATGAGGAAAGGATGGGAAGTGGACCTGATGATCAACAGATCAGTTATGGTCCTATTGAATGGTGGAGCAGGTTGGAAAGGCTGAATAGTCTAATCTTGTACCTGTTTCTTATGGCCATTACTTGAACAATGCTGTGTTTAGCTCTAAAGGGTGTCTTTAGCTTATGTTATCTCCTGCAAATAAGAATCTGAGTGTGGACATTACATCATCCAGATATCTATTACAATTATTATGTACGAATTTTATGTTCCTTAGACATCCACATGCGTGAGCTATTATTAAGCTAATAGTTTACAACAGAGGAACATGTTTCCAGTTGATGCCATTCTACAAGTGATCTGAGGTAAGATGAGATATATGATCTTTATACCCTTAGGTCAATTGCTATGATGTATTGATGATATCTTGAACATGTCCCTTAAGGTTATTAACACACTGACTGCAAGGCATATTATAACACAAATAGAATGTTATCATTTATTGTAAAGGGAATTCAATATAAAGGTATGGAGATTTTAATTCAGTTGTGCAGGGATCTGATGTGACCACACATGGAGTCCTGTATTGGACACCTTATTTAAAGAAGAATATAAATGCATTGAATGCAGTTCAGAGAATGTTTACCACACTAATACCAGACTTAATAGCTTGCCTTATGAGGAACATTTAGACAGACTAGACTTGTATCCTTTGGCCTCTGGAAAAATAAGATGTGATTTAATTGAAACATATGAGATCCCTGAGGGACCTTGACAGGGTAGATGTGGAGAGAATGTTTCCTCTTATGGGAGAATGTAGAATTAATGGGTCACTGTTTTAAAATTAGGGGTTGTCCATTTAAAGTAGAGATAAGGCCAAATTGTTCTCAAAGGGGTTGTGAGTCTTTGGAACTGATTGTGTGAATGGAGAAGTGAATAGATTCTTGAAGGAAGGATATCAATTTAGAGTTACTATCAGATCTGACAGGATCATAGTAAATGGTGGAGTGGGTTTCAGGGACTGACTGACTTGCTTCTGCTCCTTGCTCATTCAGTTGTAGACCTTACGCATTCGATGTGCAGCTTTACACCATTTCTGCATATCTGTATGAACATATATGTACATATTGAAGTTGAGTAAGGCAAACTAATGGTTTGTAAACAGTTTAACTGTATGTATAACTTTCACAAACAAGGTGATTGCTTTGTCTAAAGCCATTTGTGTCAACATCTGGAAAATCCATGTCGTAGCAATGGCTTGTGTATTTGTGTTGTCTGGTTAGGGGAACCGTTTAAGAACACTAATCGATTCATTTATCTTCGATAAATGCCTGCAAAAGAGATATCTGGCATTTTCTAATCAGTCATGGCTAAGAATCTAAATTTGTGACATTTAATAAATAGTTACTGGAAATTTTTTCAATATCATCAGTTTATTCACACGAAAATAGTTAATATTTCAGTGTAATTTGTTCCTAATATATACTGATGTTTTATATATTTATGAATTATTTTTACAATTCTGAGTGTGCTTCTGAAAATGTAACCTCATGCTTTTACTAAGATAGAACACAATGCGAAAACAAGTCTTGCTGCTGCTTAAAATATAGAGCTCCAGAACAGGCAACCGAAACAAGGGGCAAGATTAATTTCTGTTACAGTTCCCACAGTTATATCATTTAAAATCAGAGCTGTGCATGCAATTAACTTTGCATAATGTCATATTTTATCCAAGTGGTAAGGTCAGTTTTATTTTGTTTTGATTTATTGTGTAAGTAGCTAATGTAATTTGATATATATCGATAATTCAAACTATTTCATCTGGTTGGGGAGTCAAATGTATATAATCTTAAAATAATTGTTAGGCTGCTTAGGAGCAAACTCAGAGTGTATGATTCCACATCTATTTGCAGGCAATTTGAAACTTTCCCCCAAAACTTGATATTAGTAACTTTAAACAATAATAGGTCTTTGTTCAGTGAAGCTATCAACGGATATGGAGCAGAGACAGGAAACTGGACATATCAGTCATAATCTATCTGAATTGTACAGCAGGTTAAGGATTGACTGGCCTTCTCTACTTCTGATGCTATTGTATAGGACATTGTCCTAAGACATTCTAAGAGTTCCATAGATGCTCAATTATGTTTGAAAACAATTCTTCTTGAAGTCTCCACCTGCTCCAATTCTGTAAATGGTGCAAATTCCTGTTGTAACAACTCAATGTGTCCTTGTCATCTTCATAATTTTTTATACATCTGTCAGCCTTGATAAATGAATTCCTTGCAGGATAATGACTGCAGGAATCATCATAGCTGAGCCTGAACTTGCACCAATTCTGTCCCAAATAGTGACTATGATTGGGAATCCTTGCTGATTTCCCCCATCTAACTACATCACCCAAACTAATTCGGATACTGAAACTTTATGCTAATCTGTGAAAGTTGCACCATCATTACAAACAAGAGTGAAATCAGATAATTTTCATAAAAAACAAGGATTAAACTTAGATATTACTGATCCGCATCATTTGATCACTCACTGGAAAACAAGTTCTGGACTGGAATTCGATGAAGCAATTACATGGCCCGTCCTGGATTTTAACAGTCAGGCCCTTCTATACCATTGGTAAATAGCCATCTCAAAAAATCTGGAGTTGGCGGGAAGCAGCTTTCTAGCTGCTAATATCGAATGGAGAGACGCTGTCATTAGGGATCAGGGGAAATTACCGTAGTATTAAGGTAAGTGAAGTGAACTGTTCCTCCCAGCCCAAAGAGTTACTTCTCCTTTCATCACAGGCTGGATGCAGTCTTTCATCTCCAACACCTTTGGTCTGCTGAGGAGACCATTACTACCTTTGCTGCACAGTCCTCAGGTTAATACTACAGTCGGGGTCCTGGTGCTGTCATTGGAATCTATTCCGTATGTTTTCAGCAGGAATTGTCTCAGCTTTGAGAGGGCTTTCCCTTTTCGCAATTCAAACTGGTAGAGTGTTTGGACTGGAATGCAAAATGGCTTTGTTGCACCAAAAAAGGGAATATTTAGATTCATGTACAAATGTCCTTCCTGACAGTCATGTGACTTCTATCCTGAGGTACGTACACTGTTAGGTAGACATCGCAGGATTGCTTTTCCCTTTATTTTGTCAGCTTCATTGAGTTTCATGGATGGTTTCTCTCCATAAAGCTTAGCAAACCCTCTCACTGCATCTTACCAAACTTGCTTCAGTGACTACTTTCCCTATCCTTACATACCCTTTTGAATGATTCTAGCCCCACTCTATATTCTCCTTCCCCAAAACAACTTGCCAGTGACAAATCATCCTTGAATGAACCAGTATCCCTGCAACCAGTGTCATCTTTAAAGGATCATTGTGCACCCAGACAAGCTCAGTTTCTGTGGAATAGGCTGCACTGTTCCTGGCATTTGTCTGATGCAAGGCAGTTAATGGAAAATAGACCCCTCAGTTTGTGGGCAAGAACCTAGAGATCAGGGCAGTGCCAAGGCAGGAGGTCCTCTTCCCCCAGACCAGCTAAGGAAGCCACCACCTCAGATCCAACCCAACTAGCCTGAGGTCATTACAAGCTCAGCCATCTGGAGCAATGTAGGAAGTAGGTCGATGACCTTCACCTGCATATTTTCCATCAACTTCTCTCTGATGCCTTGCATTCACTCCATCTCTGTTCTTGTACCCAGTTCTCACCAAGGTTTGAGGTTTACCACTTTCAGTAATGCCTTCAACATCTTTCTTCATTCACTCTTACCCACCACAATCCTGGGAATAAATTCTACAAAATCAGGGAAACCTATCAGTAGTTTTCATTGACCAAAATGTTTTGAAGTATTAAAATCGTTGAGGTATTTGTGGCTGCTTTAGCTCAATTTTACTATTGCATACACGTTATAGCACAGAACCGGGCCATTTGGTTTTATTACTTCACATTCGTAAATGCTCCTCTCAAATTATGAAAACAATGATGCAAAAAAACTGCGTAAGAATAATTGTTATCAGACATTCATACTACAATGTTTACATTATTATTACTGACCATTTCATAAATAGTTTAGTCAATTCATCCAGCAATGTTATCTTCACAAGGGTTAGTTTAGCTCATTTGGTGGATGGTCGGTTTGTGAAGCAGCACAATGCTAACAGCGTGGTCTTAGTTTCCATCATCGGCTGAGATTACCAGGAAGGATTCTCCTTCTGAACCTCTGCCCCCAGCCTGAGGTATAGTTAAGTCACCACAATTGTTTGTCTAGTGAAAGAGGAGCCCTTTGATCTGATAAGATTATGGCAACTTGACGTTTTACTAACACACTTGTTTCATTGATCAGGCACCTGCCTGATGGCACTCCACAATTGCAATTCCAACCCCTACCTCTAACTCCATCTGATCACGACTTCCAATATCTTTCATTCTTCCAATTTTGACATCTTGATCTAGTTCTACTACATGGCTGTGCTGCCCACCCCTCTTATTATCTGTTCTCTCCATCCAGGTTCAGAGCTTCCTCAGTTCAAAAGCTCCCAATCTACATCCCTAGCCAATCATGTTGTCATGTCCATCCTTCCACCTGCAGGACAGGTCTGTAAAAAGTCCACATCAAATTGCTTGATGCGGTAGCCAAATTGCTCACAGGAGTTCCCAAGGAAGTGTGTCTTGGTGATGCTGGTTGAAGAGAAATATTGGTCAAGCTCCTGGAGAAAGTTCCTCTGTTCTTCTTCGAAATTGTGCTGTGAAAGCTCGAGCAACTGAGAGGGCAAATAGGGATTTAGTTTGGTGATTTGTCCGATACATAGCACCTCTGACAGTGCAGTAATCCCTCATAAGAGTGTCAACTTAGACTTTTTGCTGTGGAAGTTAAAAGAAAACATTTCACAGACCCTAATATTCATGATAAATCTGTTTATAATATTAATTATTCTGGCTTCAAGACAAAGATCAGTTCTGCTCTTCCTTTCTCCAAATGGTGGAATCTATTTTTTAATTAAATTAGATATAGAATTAATTAAATTAGATATAATTAATTAATTAATTAACTCGATATTCATTAAATTATATATAAAATTAATTAAATTTGACATAAAACGATACAATGAAAAATTTGCCTTACACAATATTGTATGTTACAAGTGTTCTAGATAGTTTGGCGTTGTTTCAATGTCCTGAATTCCACTAGCATGCTTATATAAAAGCATTGCAAGATATGAATAGGAAACTAACTATATCTTTTTAAACTGAATATTAAAGCTCAGCACTAGAATATACTGCATTTTAGTGACATAAAAAGTAAATAGTCCTCTAATGTCAACATCCAGATGGCTTCAAATCTTATTTGTAGTTGTAACGTTTTTTGAAATGATAGTTATTAGTCACATACTAAATTTGGTTTCATTGATCATTATTTTCTGCAGTATAAACAGTTCTGTATTTTTCACATTTTATGTTTAATGATTTACACTCCACATGGCAAGCATATGGTCTGACAATTACTTGCAATGAGTTCTGCTCCAGATGCTTCAGCACAGTTATGTACAGTTCAGATTTTTAAAATACCACTTTCTCTTTCACTATAATTCCCTAAGTAGATATTGTCCTCTGTGATCCATAAGTTGTATTTTTTTTGTGTGATCTTCCTTTACGGAAGTTGCTTGATCTAGGGATAAATACCATTCTAATTGTAATGCTCCGTACTTGGATGCTTGAAGTCAAGTAGACACATAATAGATTTTGTCACCTTGCTAGACAGAATGTCATGACAGAAAAAAATAGATTTACTGAGCTAAACTAAATAAATACAATGCTTATTGCAATTTAAAGGGCACATAGGGTTATGATTGGGTAATAACAACCAATTATATATGTCATTTAGACAGTGTACAAAGGGTGATTTTGAATCCTTAAACAAAGTAGTAAAAATAAACAACTGTAATCTGCAATGTTGTGGACATGTCAAGGAAATGTGGAATAATTACCCTTCTGAAAAGATGTGGAGTTGCCTTTCAATAGCCAGTCAAAGTCATTACTACATTCAGATCTACCAATGTCAACAATGCAATTTGTTTCATGATGCACATCTGTGGGAGTAAAAACAAGCTTTTGTATCACCAGCTAGGATGTTAGGGGTATGTAATTCAATGTTCAGATTATAGATTTAAAGTGTACACAAATATAAAGCTAAAAACTCAACTTCAATAGTAAGCTTAAGGCTTGTTCTCAAAGAAAAAGGAAATGCAAATATTCTGTCTGTGTATTAAGGTTGCTATTCTATGCACACAACCTTACACCTGTGGCAACATGATCACAATTATGAAGGAATGGACTTTGGGAAGAAAATAAAGAACATGAGTACAAACACAGTGGAATGATCCTAACATATGTAGATGAACAGAGAGATCTCAGGATACCTAGCTTCAGGACTGCCCAACACCAGGGCAATGCAGGTCAGAATATTATGTTCTGAATAGAAGACCTACTTCAACCGTTCCTTCAGATGCTTCATCATAATTGTCACAAACTGGATGTGTCAATCACAACTCTAAAACAGCTAGGTGGTTAGGACTTGAATACATTTTGTCATCTATTATAGTACCAATTCATTATGTTTATGTTTGGGGTACAGAGCAGTCACAAATCCTCCTTTTAAAAAAAAAATGTTTTTCTATCAACCTGTTCAAATACACCTCTGGACAGGTGGAACTTGAACCTAGACATGGAGATGCTACTGTTGTGCCTCAAGAGTCCCATCCTCTTTTTTATGCTGGGATTGAAGGGCCCTTCTCTGTAACAGTGGTAGAGCATAAGCCCATTATTGAGTCTTAATGTAAGAAGGCACTTGTTCTAATAACCAGTTGTAGTTCAGTATGACAACAATATGTACAAGTGACATTGACTGACTAGTTAGACACAAATAAAAAGGCTGTCTGCCACAGGTGACACTTCAATCTCCATTGGGACATTGTTTTAACTGTCCTATTCTACACCTGCAACTGTGAGAGATCATCAGATTGGGAGGAAGCTAATGTAAACACCAACCTTAACTCTTTGATAGCCCCATTATCTCCATTATCTTTATTCAATGTTTCACCCCAAGCCCTTTCTCCACAGTTAACATTTACATGTCAAAATATGTTTTATTTTTACCTTACAAATTCAGGCTTCTGGAGGTTTCAAAATTCTTTCTAGATACAATCTCTTTGCAGTTGGTACATTGGTAGATCTTTATCTTGAGGATTACTTTGATCTGATCTTGACCATCATTAGCCTGTGAACTATTTCCATTATGGCATTCGTCATTGGGATCCTCCTAATCAAACAATAGTGGGCAATTTTGCAATGAGATAAAGTACCTATGGTCCCTCCATAAAACGTCCTGAGCTGTGTGAACAACATACACTTATTGTTGGTCTGTTGACTCTTGGTCAACCATACATTCCTGTTGATGTCCCTAATCCACACCCAATGCCTTTGGTTTAAGTGTTGCAACTGTCATGCACAACATCAATTATTGTGAATAGCCGGCTGCTCCTGATAAAACCACTCCTTGTTACAAACATTTTTTATAGTTCCCATGGATTCAACTTTGGGTCAACCTGTTTGCTAGAATAGAAAACTGAGTCTTCATCTTTCTCTCTGCCCACACCGTGGGCGGCACGGTGGCACAGTGGTTAGCACTGCTGCCTCGCAGCGCCAGAGACCCGGGTTCAATTCCCGCCTCAGGTGACTGACTGTGTGGAGTTTGCACGTTCTCCCCATGTCTGCGTGGGTTTCCTCCCACAGTCCAAAGGTGTGCAGGTCAGGTGAATTGGCCATGCTAAATTGCCCGTAGTGTTAGGTAAGGGGTAAACGTAGGGGTATGGGTGGGTTACGCTTCAGCGGGTCGGTGTGGACTTGTTGGGCCGAAGGGCCTGTTTCCACACTGTAATGTAGTCTAATCTAATCTAATTCTGATAACAGCAAGCTACCCTGGAGTGGGGTGGACCAGTAATTTTACCTTGTGAAAAAATAGCTCCTTTGGCCTGGCTGGGCAAATTAATATTCCTCTTGGTTTTCCTTTCTATTGAGCTCCACTTCCCCTAGTTTTGCAAACTAGGATAGCACTGATTCCATTCAGCCTTCAGTACATTTACTCTTTCCAATACCAGTTACCCATTCTTCCAGGAGGAGATTTTGAAAAGAGATTTAACATGAACCATAAAGGGGGCTGTAGATAGCTTGCTGGTGTTTGATGAAAGGTTGGTCATTATAGCTTTGCTGTTAAATGAAATCCAAGGCAAGGAGCATCAGGGTTGCATGATGATTACCAACCGCAGAGGCAGGGCTTGGGCAACATTGTGGTGCCAAAAGGAGATCAAAGATCTCATAGCTGACTGTGAAACTTTTGCTATTCACATGCCTGAGTAAGGAGAGGCATTAATCCTCACTACTTTGCCCAGCAAACCATTGGATCAAGAGGGAATCAATCTGTTTATGTTTGGAAGACATTCATACCTTATTGCTATTGAGTATTATTCATTGTTGATAGAGTTTAAAGGGTTACATACATTACCAGAGACTCAGTTGTCAGTTTTTTTTGTATGAAATGTTCACTATACATGACATCCCTGATGTGATCATGTTTGACTATCGCCCACAGTTTATAAACATGTCATGTAGCCAATTTGCAGCCACCTCTGGATTTGAATATGTCACCAGCTGCCAAAATACCCAAAGTCAATGGAAAACTAAATTTGGGGTCCAGATGGTCAAATTCGTTTTGAAGAAAAGCCCTGACTTTTACAAAGTCATTGTGTTGCTGTTATTGATGTTTATGTCGTAATTGTTTACCTCCCTTGCCTCCAGACCATATGAGCAAGAGCAGCAAAAGGTCTTGATGCAGAACAGCATTCTTCCCTTTTAGCAGCTAACTGGAATAGTTACTGAGGAATATTAATTAAGCCCAGCCAGGCCAAAGGAGCTATTCTTTCACTTGGTAAAATCCTAGTGTTGTTGATGTAGGTGTTTCGCCTGCTCCTCCTCTCCTTAAAAGAGGTTCAGTTTATCCTCCTTTACTGTAATAAAACAACTTTTCCTTTCTCCTCTTCCTCTCTCAATCAGTAACTACAGTTGTGGTAGCTTACTTATGCCAGGCCAAAGCTACTTTCCTCCAAACAGAGCCAAAATAAATTGAAGTCCAGGGGCTGCTTCTTCATTCTAGTTAGTTGCTTAGTCAGCCATCCTTTTGGAAGCAGTTATCTTGCAGTTGATCCAGTACAGCAGTGGATACATCCTGTTCAGCAGGGCACAATAGATTCTCACTACACTTAGGGTATTTCATGATATCTCCTGGAATACTATGTTGAATTGGCCTCAGGGTACCTACACTGGTGGATTGCAGTTGGACTAAATTTCTGCCACCAATCCTCCTTATTATAATGAGTAGATGGGCTTCTCTAATTAACAATGGTAGAGAGTATAAGACTATTGAGTCTTAATGAGAAGAGGCACCTGTCTTGCACAAGATGCAATATAGTTTACTGCTTGATAGCAATGGGTACATACTACATTAATTAAAAACAGGAAACTGGGAAAAGGTAGAGAGGTGGCTCTGTTAATAAATTATTGTGCAAAAGAGAAGGATGACCAAGTTCAGGAAACCAGTGATGTAGAAGCAGTTTGAGTAAAGATGAGACAGAGAGAAGGCAGAATGTTGCTTGTGGAGTGACTTCCAGGCTCCCTGACTGTAATCAAATAGTATGATGCAGTGCAACAGAAGAAATAATGAGAGCTTGTCAGAAAACACGCTGTAAATCTGGGGGATTTTAACCTACATGTAACTTGGAACGAACAGATCGGCAAAATGGTACGATGTTTTGAGTGTTGTGAAGCTGATTGGAGAGTATGCTACAGTAGATCTTACATTGTGAAACAGCTTAAGATTAATTACTGATCTTATAGGGTAAGTGTCCCTTGGCAGAAGCGGAGATAATATGTTAGAACTTCACGTTAAGTTTGAGGAACAACAACTGAAAACTCATATTGTAAGCTTACGTTATGAAGGTATGATGGTAAAGCTGTCTAAGATAAACCCACAAATTAGGTTAAAGGATAGGTAAATAGAAATGTAATGTCAGACATTGAAGGGGGTATTTCAGAATGCACAGAAAAAAAATTGCTTCTTATGAGAAAGAAGCATTCCATGGAATGGACCTACCTTCCATATTTGCCAAAATAATCAGACTTAAACAAAAAAATAAATCATTGCACAAAAATGGGTAGCAGGTCAGGAGTTTGGACAGAATATTAAAAAAAATCTATAAAGAATGACTGAAAGTTTAAGAAGGAGAGAAAAATTAGAGTGCAAGAGAACACCAGTTACAAATATGAAAACAGATGGTAAGCTTTTCTGTAGATATTTAAGAAGAGTTAACAACTGTGTCTAGGGAATTAATAATGGAAAGTAATTAGATGACAGTTGAATTGAACAGGAATTTAGATCAGACTTCACTACAGAGGATACAAATAGCTGTAAACCAGAAAATGGAAGAAGCTCAAGAAAATTACAAGCACCAGGTGGTACTGAGAAAACTTGGAGTTGTGGACTGACAAGTTCTGAGCTCATGCTGAATTTCATTCGCAGGTTTTGAAACAAGTCGCTAGTGAGATAATTGATAAATTGGCTTAATTTTTCACAAATATCCCTGGTCCAGAGAAGGTTCCATTAGATGGGGAAATAGCGAATGTAACTCCTTTATTCTAAAAGGGAGGGATACAGAAAGAAGGAAACTTATGAAATATGGCTTAACATTTGTCATAGGGAAATGCTAGGTGCTTCTTACAAAATATTTTTATTAGGACATTTACATACAACATAAAACTTAGGATGAGAAATAGGCTTTTTGGCCCTCAAGCCTGCTCTGCCACTACAAAGATCATGGCTGATCTGTTTGTATTTTGAATTTCATATTACTATCTCTCTAACTTTTGATCCAGTTGCCTATCAAGAATCTATCTACCTCCCCTTAAAAATATTCAATAACTCTACTTTCACCGCAGAAAGTGAAGGAGACTTCCACTTTTGCACAAACGTTTGAGAGAAAAAGAATCGCCTCTCTCTCCTAAAAGAGCAACACTCAGTTTTTTTAATTTGTGCTCCCAATTTTGGATTCATCTACAAGAGGAAACATTTATTCTACTTCTATCTTGTCAATTCTGTTCAGGAGCTAAAATATTTGAATAAAATGACCCCATACTCATTCAGTCTCCAGTGGAAATAAATACAGTCTGTCCAACATTTCCTCATGAGGTAATCTGCTCGTTGCAGCTATCAATCCAGTAAACCACCACTGAACTACTTCTGAAGTCTTTACATCTTTCCTTGAATAAGAAGACCAAAATTATACCTCCATATTAACTTTTTAAGATGCCTGCACTAGAACATCGAGATCCATCTGCAGGTTTGAATACACATACTGTCTTCTATTAAATAGTACTTTGCTTGTTATTCTTCTTACCAAAGTGAACAACACATTTTTCCACATTATATACCATGTACCAGATATTTGTCCATTCACTTAAGCTGTCTATATCAATCTGCATTCTCCCTTATTGATACAACATAATTTCCTGCCTATTTGTGTGTCATTTGCAAAGCTAACTACCACGCCTTCATTCACTTTGTCTAAGTCATTGATGTAAATTATAAAAAAAAGCTGAGGCACCATCACAGACCCACTCATCGCATCCAGCTAATCAGAAAAAGTCATATTTATACGTATTCTCCATTTTCTGTCAGCCAATCGATCTACTGCCCATGCTAATACTTTATCTTCTGCAATTTGAGCTCTTACATTACACAATAATCCTGAATGTGGAATCCTGTCAAATGCCTTCTGGAAATTCAAGCAGAATAGTCTACATGCTCTCCTTTATTCTCTGTGTATAGAGAATAAAGAACACCAAAATGTTGGTTAAAAATTGTATCTTCACAAAACCAGGTTGATACTTCCCTAGCACTTTGAAGTTTTCTAAGTGTGTAGCTTTAATGCCCTTGATAATTGATTCTAAACCTTTTCCATGACAGATATCAAACTAACTGGAAGGGCTTTTGCTTGAAACGTTGACTCGCCTGCTCTAGGATCCTGCCTGACCTGCTGTGCTTTTCCAGCACTACACTCTCGATTCTAATCTCTAGCATCTGCGGTCCTCACTTTCACCTAGCCTGCAGTTTCCTCCCTCCCTCCATTTTTGAATGAAAAAATTACATTTGGTACTTTACAATCTGAAGGAACTTTTCCAGAATCTAGCAAGTCTGGGAATTTTGCATAACACATCAACTAGCTCATTACCTGTATCAGAACCTTCACATGGAAAACACAGGTAGCATATTAGGACTTTACAAGTGTAAAGGGGCAGATATGAGTGTAGTGGCCATCACTAAAGAGAAAGTGCTAAGGAAGCTGAAAGATCTGAAGGTGGATAAATCACCCAACCAGATGAACTATATTCCAGAGTTCTGAAGGGGATAGCTGAGGAGATTGTAGTAGCATTGGCAGTGATCTTTCAGAAATCACTGAAGTTTGGTAGAGTCTCAGAGGACTGGAAATAGCTAATTAAAGAAGTGAGGGAGGCAGAAGGTGGTAAATTATGGGCTAGTTAGTTTGACCTTGGTCTGTTGTAAGATTGTAAAGTTCATTAAGCATGATATTTCAGACTACTTGGAAGTGCATGGTAAAATAAGGCTGAGTCAGCATGGCTTCATCTAGGGAAAGTCATGTCAGAATTCATTAAGTAAGTAATGAGCAAGTTAGACAAAGGAGACCTAGCAGACATGATTTATTTGGATTTTGACAAGATGCTGCACAGGAGGCTGCTAAATAACATATGAGCCCATGATGTTAGTGGAAGGTACTGGCATAGATAGAGGAATGGCTGTCTGGCAGAAGGCAGAGAGCGTTAATAAAGGGGTTCTTTTCAGGAAGGCTGCCAGTGACTAGTGCAGTTCCACAGGGCTCAATGTTGGGACCACAACTATTCACATAACATATTAATGATCTGGATGAAGGAACTGAGGGCATTGTTGCTAATTTGCAGATGACACAAAACTAGGTGGAGGGAGGTAACATTGAGGAAGCAGTGAAGCTTGCATAAGGGATGAAAGAGAAGGAGAGTGGGCAAAGAAGTGGCAGGTGGAATATAATGTTGGAAAGTGTGAGATTATACTTAGTTGGAAGAATAGTGTCATAGACTATTTTCTAAATGGGGAAAGGCTTTGGGAATTTGAAGCACAAAGGGACTTTGAAGTTTTGATTCCAGGTTCTCTTAAGGTTAACATGCAGATTCAGTTCACAGTTAGGAAGGCAAATACAACATTAGCATTCATTTCAAGACGGCTAGAATACAAGAGCAGAGATGTACTGCTGAGGCTGTATGAGGCTATGGCCAGACTGCATTTGAAATATTGTGAGCAGTTTTGGACCCCATTTTTAAGGAAGGCTGTGCTGGTGTTGGAGGGAGTCCAGAGGTTTACAAAACTGATGCTGGCTATGAAAAGCTTGTCATATGTGGATTCTGGGTCTGTACTCACTGAAGTTTAGAAGGGTGAGGTGGTATCTCATTTAATTGTACAGAACATTGACACGCCTGGATTCAGTGGACATGAATAAGGAGTTTCCACTGGTAGGGGAGATGAGGACCTGAGGACACAGCCTCAGAGTAAAAGTATGAACTTTTAGAACTGAGATGAGGAGGAATTTCTTCAGCTAGGGGTGTGGAGGCCAAATCACTGAATGTATTTAAGACAGAGATAAATAGGTTCTTAATTAGCAAAGAGATCAAAGGCTGTGGGGAGAAGGTAGGAAAATGGGGTTGAGGAACATTTCAGACATGATTGAATGTGGAGCAGGCTCAATGGGCCAAATGGCCTAATTCTGCTCCTAAGTCTATGGCTTTATGTAGACATGTCAGATAGCAGTTCCAGCAATTTGCTCAGCACTGCCTCCCTAGAGAATGTAATTTTACTCAGTTCCTCTCTCTCTTCCACTTCCTGATTAATAGCTATTACTGAAATATTTGTGTACCCTCTATAATGAACAGAGAAGCAAAACATTTATTCTTTTCATGTCAGTTTCTTAATATTTATTATTAATTTCCCATTCCCACTTTCTGGGGATTAACACTCACTTTAACTCAATCTTTATCTTTTAGGTACCTGTAGAAATTCTTGCTATCTGTTTTTACATTTCTAACTATCTTGCTCTCATACATTAATTTCTTTCTCCAGATCAACCTTTTAGTCATTCTCCATTATTCTTTATATTCTGTCCAACTACTTGATTTGCCACATTTTTCTGTAATTATATGCTATTTCCTGAAGTTTGATGCTTGGGTTAATCACAGATGACGTGATCTCCATTTAGAATTTTTCTTCATAGAACGAATGTACATATTCTGAGTAATTTGATATAGCCTCTAAATGTTTGCTTGAATTTATTATTGTTACATGTACCTAGATACAATGATAAGTATCATTTTGGATGCTATCCATATCCCTGAATAAGTCTCCCAGTTCAGTTCATGCTGTTAAAATTTTAGTTTAAGACCCACTCCCATCTCTTCCAAACCGGATATAAAATTCAATCATATTACGTTCACTCTTACCTACCAGTGCCCTTACTCTAAATTTATTTAATAATCTATGCATTACACAATATGAAATCTGGAGTAATCTGCTCTATGGTCATTTCTCGAACACACTGTCCTAAGAAACTGTCTTAAAAGCATCTGCAACCTCCTCATTAAAGCAACCATTGTTAAGCTGACTTTTCCAGTTTGTATTTAGATTAAAATCACCCAAGGTGACAGTCATCTCTTTATCACGATATCGTTGCTAAATTTGCTGATGATAAAAAAAAGTTGGAAAGTAAGTTGTGATAAGGAGGTTTCAAAAGGATATTCAGCAAACCTTGTTTTAATTTAGCACCTATGAACTGGCGTTGGCAATAACCAGCAAAAAGTATTTACCTGAAATACTGGAAGTTCACTGTGTTATTGTAATCTCTGCGATGTCCCTGTCATCAGTTGAGGGTGTGAGTGAGAAGGCTCTCTGCTAGTATGTTTTATTTAAAGTAAAGTTGCATTATTATTTAAGTGATCTGTGTTGAAAATAAAGTATAACAATGATATGTACCCCCTGCATCATATTAGTACATGTTTTTACATTAATTATGTGGACCTCTTAATCAATCAGTATATTTGATCAGCCAGCACACTCCTGCTCCCATAGGTGCTGGTTAATAAAAGATTGCGTGAGTGGAAAAAGATTGGGCAGTTAAAGCATAATGTAGAACTATAAATTTTGGCAGGAAGGAAAAGAGGAAACATATTCTCTAAATGGCGAGAGATTGTAGAAATCTAAGATGCAGAGTGATCTAGGTGCCTTAGTACATGAATGAACATCAGCCTGTTAGTATGCAGGTACAGCAAGTAGTTAGGAAATTTATAAGAGGAAATTTACTAGAACAATATATAGAACGGATGGATGAGTTCTGAGGAAAGGTTGGACAGACTAGGCTTGCATCCTCTTCAGAAGACGAAGATGCAACCTGATTGAAACATATAAGATCCTGAGGGGCGTTGACAGGGTGTTGACAAGGACTTTTCCTTTTGTGGGAGATTATTGAAATAGGGGTTACTGATTAAATATAAGGGCTACCTGTTTAAGATTGGGATGAGATGAGGATCTTTGGAGTTCCCTTCCTTGAAATATGGTGGACACTGAGTCTTTGATTATATTTTAAGGCAGAGGTAGAGAGATTTTGGTTAAGCAAGGGGTTGAAAGGTTATAATGGGCATGCCGATCTGTGGAGTATTCAGATCGGCCCTGATCTCAGTTAATGGCAGATCAGGCTCGAGGGGCAAAATGGTCTGTTCCTGCTCCTAATTCATATCTTAGTATTGATTAGTTGGATATAATGACAAAGGCTATCAAAAGCAATGGTGACGTGTGTTTCTCCATCAGTCTCGTGCTAGACAGCCTTATTCTCTACCAAAGATGGTGTGATATCAACACATTGGATAGAGCCTAATGCAGTCTCCAAAATTAACCCTTTCAGAATTACAGGAGTAAGGAAAGGAAGTAATTGAACACAGGCTGCAGTTTTACCTTTGATGTAGATAGAGTCCCAGTACTTCATCTAGTTTTACATTAATGTAAGATTAAAGAAACCCGCATTCTGCATTCTTCCCATGACACTAGAACATTGGATGCAGGTTTGGTGTTCCGTTATGGGAAGAACATCAAAACAGTCTAGATTTAACAGAGTCAGAAAACGACAATTACCAGGAGGGATTTGAAATAATGAAACAATTTTTGTTGGAGCAGGTAGGTCAAAACACAAATTTAATAGAGGTGATTAAAATTGTGAAGATCTGGTTGGGGAGACAATGATCACGGTTTTTCAATTTAAAGTTATCACAAACAGATTGAGAGAAGTCAGGAGACGTGTTCTTATGCAGAGATTTATTGGAGTTTGGAATACTTTGCCACAGACAAAAGTTAAAGCAAGAACATTTTTTTAAGTGAAAGGTAGACCAACACTTGAAATAAAGTTACAGATTGGAAAAAAAAAAGAACAGGAAAATGTTGGCTTTCCTGGCAATACGCAGCACACTCTGAGCTGAATGGCTACCTTGTGTAATTCTGTGGGTTAAGAAAAGCTTGAAAATCTTTAAACCTTGCCAAGAACACAGATGAAATATTTCATCACTGCTGTAACAGTTCAACTAGCACTCTCTCCCACGTAACATACATTGGTTTCGCTAGTAGTACTTTTTTTATTGTGCAGAAGAAGCTTACATAAAATATCTGCAAAGAAGATGACAATCTCTTTGGAATATATTTATATTGCAAAACATTTATTACTTGTAAAAATCTAAATGATGGAAATCTTATTTATTGCTATGTTGCCAAACCTCCAAGGGAATATAATTCACACTATGATAGAGTCCCAGCTGATATGAGCTATTGATCCTTTCATTAAAGTTTTTTTATTGATTTGATGGAAATGGCATCCATCTTTCCGGACCACTCCAAAACAATCAATTCTGAAAAGAAATAATGTTGAGTATCCTGTGTGACAATATCGATTCTTTCATATTATTTTGCTTTCATAATAAAATGTGTTATTTTTGTCTCTGTAAACCTTCTTTGAATGTGGTAATGTGACTTCAGATATGCAGCCTATAATAACAGAAGAGCGTAGTTACTTTTCACGAATCACATCATGAAATTTCTTATAGTTGATGAAGATTAAAGCATTTTCCCAGATGTCTGCTTTCTCTTTAACAGACAGTTACAGCCAAGGCACAATAACATTCATAAGTTCAAACGATTGCTGACTTCAGTGTCAAATAAAATAAATTTAACTGATTTATATAAGCAGTGCTTGCTCTATGTACACTCTTCCAATAAATTCTCTGTACAGCATTCCATCAGTTACCATATGTGTTTTACAAGTAAAAAATGATTGCACAGAACCACACAGACAAAATGGGAACTAAGTACATTGCACTTCTCTGACAGACAGCTTCGTTAAAAATCTACTTAGCCCTCTCCTTGTTAAGTCAAAATTAAAAGTACATTTCTGCTGTATCTCCGTTTAATTTTTATAGAACGTGAAAATGTGGTGTAATAAATGGCACAGATTCTCTTGAATCAGATGTACCATGTCATATATCCAATTAGCCAGATTTGAATGTGACTTTGTTACAAAGCAAAAAACATTCCCTAACACATTTGCACAAAAACTTCAGGGGCTTGATGAAATGACATTTTTAAAAAATCTTTTGCTTTATGAAGTTCCTGAACATTTTTCACAACTCGTGTCCTCAAACATTCCATTCATCATTAAGTACTTTCTAAATTACTTGCAATATTTGTCCCACAGAATTTAAAAATTGCATTCAGATGATATGTGCTGCAGCAATTCACATATGATTGATTTGATTTGTTTTATCCTTCTCAATTGCTTTCTGTGAAAGGTAGGGAAGAGGTAAAAACATGCATGTTGACCTAATATTGATAGATAAAATATAAACTAACCTGAGCCCATTCAATATTTACAGCAGCCTTGAACAACTGAAGTGACTAAATTTGTATATGTTGGTATTGCTGTTGTAAGCTGTTATTCTCTTTTTCTGACTTTGGACAGACTATTAAATATTAGGCACTAATTAGCAGCTTTGTATCATATTACATGTGCGTTCTTACATGCCTTGATGAAGAATAGTAGAAAATGAATTTTATCAAATGATACTTTGTAAAAAGGTGAGGCATCTTCCTTTAAAAATGCCATAATGAATCCCATCCCACATTTTCTCAGTTACCTCTGATATAATCAGCCATGTGCACACTTTAGTGGTGCCTCACTAATGCAGAACCTACTTAACATTTCACTTAAATTACACAGAACTACTTGTGTACTTCCAAAGATAGTTTTGTGAAGAAACCTCTGTGGTAATGGAACTGGAACACAAGTGGATGGAAAAGTTAAATATAGCTGAAGTACTCGCTGACAGCATTGGCAATGTGTCAGGTTAAATTTATTAGATTCTGACAGAGTATTTAGATTATGATAAAACTGTTAGGTGAATAATGCTGATTTATTACTCCTGTAGAGGGATGCTCGTCAGCTTTTACAGCCAGATTCTTTCCTGTCAATTAAATAATAATCAATCCATGTTGGGACAAAGCCTAAAATTGAAAAAAATCCTGGGGAGAATGTATGTCTGATAAAGGGATTGGCTTAGAAATTTGATTGAGTACAGTCTACTTTTCATGTGAAAAATGAGATCTGCAGAACTTGATGAGATGTATAGAGTGGGTGACTCACTCATTGCTAAAAGTGCACCAACACAGGATTTTGGTTAGTGCGCCCTCTGGTCATGCAGGGCACATGCCTGAAACTGAACAGCATATCCTGTATATACTTGGAAGAGGTTTTCTCAAACACACAGCAGCCAACAGATTTATTCATTAAAGGATTGCTGGATGCTGCCACCTAAAATGAATGCGGAGCTGGGAGGAATAGGAGACGTCTTTTTTTTGGTAAGGTAAAATTCAGAGACACTTCCAACAATTGCTTATTCTTTTCCCAGTACCTTTCCTGTCTAGGGCTCAGCTGAGAAGTTTGAAGAGCATCCTAATCAGAAATAATCACACTTATTTGTGAACCAACTGCTGCCTGCAGATCATTGGTATTAACCTGGTGAAACCAGCAACCAATTTGCCTTGGTCCTGTTGTGGGCCTCAATAGTTGTGCACAGAATCTGTGCTGCAATCACACGTGACATAATTCTGAAGTCCTAATGTCATGCAGAAATCCCAAGTCAGTATAAATGCAACACTATATATTTTCAAGTGATTTTCAAGTGGTGTGAAAAATAATGCAGGTATCAGCAAACAAAATGAAAAGCTAGAAAACGTGCATAACATGTTCAATCTTGTAACCAAATGTGTTAGTTCATGTGGAAACTGAAATGTAAAACCTAGAAACTACAATGTAAAACAATATAGTGGAAGAATTGCAGTCCATCATAGAGAACAATGTAAAAGCTAGAAAATAAATTGAATTGACTGGCCCAAGTCAAACATGTTACAATTAGGAATTCAACACTTGATTGTAAACACCCTTAAGAGGATTACCTTTCCAATGCAAATGTGTACATGCCCAAAATTGACAATCCTCTAGACACTGGAGATGACAGTTTTATGGAAGGAAAATGAATTATTAAAGTCAGACAAATGACTCACTGACATTGTCTGCACTCAGTCTAAGTGTTCCTGATAGCTGCAGTATCTGGAATATGCACACTGTTCCTTGGTTGTAAAACGTAAAAGAAATCCAAAGGGTATTTTTGTCACAGGTCTTGTTACAATTCTTTTGGGACGGTGTTTCCACCTGAGTAATTGCATATGGTTGAAATGTGTACGGATGCAGTACAATTGTCTCAAACACACTGACCTGTGGGCACAGAATGAGCAGAATATCCATGCCTCTCTAACTGTCTTTGCACATTTTAAAGGATACATTGCATTTGCACAGATAATACAATATTTCAATCCTATGCATTATATAAGCTGGGCCTATTTCTCAAAATCTTGTGTGTCTAAATATGTTTATGACCCTGTGGCCACAAAATGCAGCCTTGAATAGTGTGAGACAGTTGAGGTCCATTACTCTTTTTGTCTTTGCAGTTCCACTTTATCAAACTGAGAATGGAAGATTTAGTAATTTTTAATCACATTGAAAAAAAACCCAGCAGAAAATATATACACACATGCATGTCAGGTAAAAACCCTAATGGTATATTTGTAGTGCCCATCAGTAGATGGCAATATTGGTTTAGCAATATGAAAAATCATGTACATGTTTGCACATGGATACATCCAAGTGATTTAAAATATTTGCTTGTGTTCTCAAGGAGGTCTTTATCTCCGGACTAACATTTTTTAACACAGTGCTGCAGAATTGGAATGACCCAAGAAATACTTTATATGGAATCATCTGTAATGGAGGAAAGAATTATACAACATTTGATTTTTAAAATATTGTTAAAAACATATTTTTAGAAAAAATAATTAAACAGAAACTGGAGCAAAACACAAGTATTATAATGTTACATGTATCCCATCTATGTAAAGCTTTGTGTTAAAATGAATATTAAGTTTGTGATGTTTGTATATTTTGGCATCAGATTGTCATATCTGTACAATATCATTGCTTAAATCTGTGGTAAACATGCATCTTTGATTTTGAGCTTACAGGTCTCTAGAGGAGACCTGTTTTAGCAAACTGTTCTATTTAAGATTTTTTTAAAAACTTGCTGCTGTTCTTTGGGGACAGAAATGTACTAGGTTTTGGGTTCTCTGGCCTCAGTAATGCCATAAGATCAAATTATTACTGCATTCATGGTTGTTTGTTCCCATTTTCCCAATGTTAATTTAGCAATTAATCTGTAGTAAAATAAAACAAAGGACTAAATTTTATGTATTTTTGCCAAAGTGTGAATTGCAACGAGAATTGTGGGAGGCATTTTGTCTTGAAGTGTAGTGAGGTTTCTCATCATATCCAGTTTTCTTAATTAACTATCTACTCCAACCCTAAGGAATTCCTCACATCCGATTCCATCCTCTTACCATGCACTATTCTTCAGGAACTCACTACTCAGCAGATGTCCGCTGAGAGACCAGCATCCCTGACACCTGTACCATATTTAAGAAGCTGCTGTGCATCTGGATTAATGCGGCCATCCAAAGTTGCCCTGCTCCGTGACAGACTCTGTGTGAAGATGTTGCCAAAAGGCAAGATGGTGCCATGAGTCTTTGTGATTCTGATAGATTGTATGGTGAAAAGGAGGACAGTCCTCCCTCCGGAGGACTGGTAGAGAAGGTCATGTCACCCAGACCCCAGAAGACATGGTCTGAAGTTGTCACATGGGTCAGCACCATCGCTGTGGTGTGGAGTAACAGCCAGCATTGGTAAGGTCATTGACCTTCTCTGTAACAATATTACACCCTTCTCTCAGCTACCTCATACTCATTCTATCTCTGACACAGTATTCAGCTCCCAGCAAGGCTTATGCACTTTCACTCTGACAATTGCCTTCAACATCTTTCTTCATTAACACACTCAAACTCTCTAACTTCCCACATTACGAACCCTGTTTGGCCTATGCACTGCCTACTCCATCGCCCAGGATGCCTTCCCATTTGTCCCTCACCTGAACCAGCACTAACAGCAGTGCTACCTGTTTTCCATTCACCCAATCCCTTTCTTGCTTTCATTCCAGAAGACAACAGTCCAAAAAGAAGCAGAAAGGGCCCAGATGATTGAAGAGAATACTGACATCAGACTGCTCAGTCACTACTTGGAGAAAATCCTGGCACTTACAGAAAAAAGATTGAGGTCATTCCCATGGGGATACAGAAATATCCATTCCCTGCTAATCGAGCAAGTTTTCATTCCACTGCAACTCTCACATTAATCCCACTGTTAGTTCATCCATTGCAAATCACTTCTAACAATTGGCTTCTACCCCATTTCGCCTTAGATTTGCAAATAACAGTGGGCTGTCCACCAACACCGTGGAGAAACAGCCAGGATCCACTTCATCAGTCTCTGAGAATGAGAGGAGTACTGAAACCTCTGATGAAGCATCGAGGCCGACTCCTCCAGGTCATTGTCTTTCTAATACGTTTTTGATGTGATGTTCTGTGTAGCACTGATTGTAACTGTAAATGTGTTGAACTCTATGTCCACTCAGGATGTACCATGGATCAATGTCTTTGTTGAGAGCATTCAGTGAGATCAAAAAGGCTGTGGTTTCAGCTGACTTTATTGCCCCTCATCCTGAAACACACATGTATTTTTCCTGGCCTCTGTGAACATACATGCAGGCATGAGTGATGTGGTCAGTAATGTCTGGGGCAGGGAGATACAAGGCAGATAGGAAAGCAATGCATTAGGCTCACCTGGGGTAAGGGATTTCCTAGGTTAGTGTCCTGACTGTGCATGGGTCTGTGTGCGTAGCAAATGTGGAGCCCATTGACTGAAGACTGCCTGATTGTGTTATTGTGCTAATAGGCATGGCAAGACAAGGCAAGGCAAAGTGTTGATGATGTGAGTATGCAGTCAGGCACAAAATGAGTAAGTGCTAAGAGAACAAGCTAGACGTTGCCAAATCCAGTCTGCAACCCGATGTCTGTCCTCTGCACAAAAGCATCTTTGTAGCAGCCTTTCAATTCTAATCAGCCCTGCAATGCAGGTCTGTTCTTCCCAAGCTACTAGCAAGTGGATTGGAGCAGTACCACAATAGTTATGAGAGGTTGGCAAAATTTCAGACACCAACATTAGTGGTTGTGACTGGTAGCCATGGATCTTACCCTGAGTGCTGTTTGGTGCTGAGCAACATGGCTGCTCCTTGCAGCCAGCAGTGAGAGGAAATTACCAAGTACCCACTCTGACTTCCACATGGAGAATTCTTGACAGCTAACTTGTTCAGTTCCTTTGGTATCACAGGAAGCTGAATATTAATGAGGTGAATTGAGTCATTAATAAAATGTTTAACATGCTATGATCCAATTTAATTGGCAACTTGCCACTGCTTAGCAGGAACTTGCCTCACCATTCAGCAAATACATAAAAGATGCAGCGAGTTGTTCTCAACATTAAAATAGGCCTCACTGTACTCCTCACTTCATTCTGCCTGAAAACTTGCCACAGTCCACATTGCGCAGACTCCTACAAGGTTCTGCCCAGTAAAATCACTACACTTCATTCATATTATCAGTAATAGTGGCAGGTACATTATGCTATCTACTTCAATGACAGGAGATACTTTCAGTGGTCGTTACTGATGTAAAGGTCAAGTTTGTAAACCTCTTGTCTAACTGATAGTCAAGGATTGTCACTCTCAATATTGTAGTATGAATATTAGTGGGAATATGATGCACTTCATAATTTTTGGTGTTATTTGAGGCCAAGGTGTTTAGATTAATGGTGATTTGTGAGTAAGAGAATGTCCATGTTTATTTTGACAGAAACTTGACTGTGTTTTCATATCTCAAAATACAAAAACACTACTCACTCCTTCAATTTTGTTTAAAAAGGCATCAAAGATCAGTTATATATATCTGCACAAATAATATTTATCAAAAGTACCATATTTCTAAAACAAAATTGAAATTACATTTTATCATTAAAATTTATACTGTTGTATGAGATGAAATGCATTTCAAAATTTATCTGTTTATACATCTCGTACTAAATTCTATGTTAATTATATGCAATTTTATATATATTATTTTGAAGTATAGATCGTTTAATATAACTTTTAAAAAGTTTTTAAAATGAGTGATTTCTTATTTGTGACAATTTCAAAACTTGTCTCATCATTCCTAACTATGTGCAATTCTCATTGTGCAGTGCTCTGAAAGCAAGTTGGATTCTAAATGAATGATCAAACATGCTGTTGATGTACATTAACCTCTCAGATTGCTATTTCAATAATTCCAGATATGGCAGAGGCCCTCCCACTCTGGCAAAACGTGGGGTGGAAACTCAGTTTGGAAGGCAACTGATTTGTGTTGTGTTTTACGAAGTTCTGTGAATGCTCAATTGATTGATATTTTCGAGACTGACGTTTTAAAAATATACTTGCCTGTAGGATGCAGGAGTTCTTGGCTAAGCCAACATTTTTTGCCTCTCCATGATTGCCCTGGAGAAAGTGATGATGAGCTGCCTGTTTGAAGTGCTGCTGTTCTTGAGATGTAGGGGCATCCACAGTGCTGTTAGAAATGGAATTCCAGGATTTTGACCCAATGACAATGATGGATAGAAGCTGGGTATGAAGGGAATCAAAGGAAATGATTATAAGGAAGTGGAATTGATGTAGGAGTTCCACCGTGATTTAATGGAATACGTTTAATGGACCACATGAATATTTCCACAGAGTATTTCATATATATTTGAATATCACTGTCCATTTTCAAAACATATTCTCTTCAAGTCTGGCTTCAGTTAACTCCCCTAAATCTTTCTTCAATTCCTGCTGGGTAGTTGTTGTCCCCTTTTGTGAAATGCCTTGTCATGTTTCTCTCATCGTTGCTTCAGCTAATCATTGAGTTAATGGGTGGGTTAGTTGCAAGAGCTTCCATTTAACTGGGGTTCATATAATAACTGCCTAACATTGCATCTGATTTCATTTAAAAAAATATTGAACAGGAAGATGAATGCATGCATCATGCAACCTATCTTAACACTGCAACAGTTTCACAGAGGCCTATAGGATAAAGAAACTTGGTATAATTTCCCAGCTAAATTTTAAAATATTTAACACAATTATAAACATGACCTGGTGGCTTTTGTTGTATTATTGCTTTTAAAGTTGATATATGAATCAGTCAAGGACTAGAATGGAAACCACATGATTAACTGCCATGTCTAGTCCAGCAAGTAGTATGCTATCAGGAGGCAGCATATGTACTTATCTGGAACTGCAAGTTGTGGTCTAAACTATTTATAAACCTTTTTGAGCTTTTCAGGCAGACTAAATTCAAGCTACTCAATCTGTGTTATGGATAACACAAGAAACCATGACCTGAAGCTTAGTGAAGGGATTGTTTTTCCTCCAAAAATATAAGCTTGAAATCCACAGGAGAAGGCCTCAGCCAAGAATTGAAACAGTGTACAAGTTACATCTACACCAGAAACAAAAGAAAAATCACTCCACAAAGAGTGAGTGCTTATTTATAACAAATTATTGATAAAGTTGAGTTGCAGGTCGCAGAATAGAGTTGAAAAATAAAACAATCCTTACATATTGATAGCATTTGCCAAAGACTAAGAACAGCAGAAGGATGGAGCTATACTTTTTACACATGGCTTGCAAGCAATGAAAAGAAGAATAGTTATGAAAAATCAGAGGCTTCACAAAGTCAACACCTCAAGTCTATCTGAACGTGGTTCAGGATAACTGAAAATTTATTGGAAATGTAAGAAAAACAACTTCATGTTAAAGTAAGTTTCAGAAACCACTGATTCAAGCTGATGCCTTACAGGAAAAGCCACATGATGAAGATTTCCATCAAGACCTCTTGGAGAAAAAGAAAAGTCATGACATTGAGAAACTGCCTAAACATGGCAGAAAATATGAAGCCATTGTTGCCAGATATTACCTTCTGCAAGCATTAGTGCAGTTACCAGTATTAGCACAGTCGCCAGAACATAAGAGAGCAAGCTGGTACTGTTGGAAGTGCATTCTGTGCTGAGCTGTATTCCAAGATCTTTGCATGTCAGTGGTGCAAAAGGACAATGAGTTTGCCTATACAAAAACATGTCATTTCAGAAATGGTACAAACGATGCAGCCAAATAAAAAAGCATAAGCACCATGCTCACAGCAACACCAGAAGCCTGCATAAATCCAAGCACTTACATAACGTTAGCAGTAAGACAGAACATGGTGAAAATTCAGAGTGGAAACTTCAAATTGAAGCAGTCAGAAGGTTTTGCCACTATTATCATCATATGTCACATCAAAATTGGCAAGCATCCACTCAAGTCAAAATTCAAAATAGGAGCGAGTGTAAATGCCCATCTAGGTAGAATGCTGAAGGAAATGCACCTGGAAATCTGGAAAACAATGATAGAACCTACAACAGCTTGAATATACTAGGACACCCAGCCCTTGCACTGACACATTGATGATGACATGTAGCTATGGTAATTCTGCTATGAAACCTAGTGAACATGCGTGGATTAGCAAAAGGAGGATTACTGGCACCTCAGTATTGTGACCATCCACTAATCATGGCCACTTACAAAGGACTTTTCTTCAGCACCAAGTAGTGCCAAATGAATGTGGGTCAGATCAACTCTTATAGCTCTATTTATTCAAGTTATGGAATCCATCCTTACTGAGGCAAAAACAAACATATAAGTCACATGCTTACTTCCCACCATCAAGAAGACCTTCAGGGATGACTCATATTTTTGAATTTTCTACCCTCATGCTTACTAAACTTTCCTAAAAAACCTTGTCATTAAGAGAACTCTTAAGGGAAGATGTGCTGTATGTCTGGTAGGAGGACTATCAACAGGTGTTCAAATCACTCAGGCAAGAATTGTCAATAAAAGCTTATACTATTCTACTGTATTATGACCCCAGGAAGAAGACAATCCTGGAAGCTGAAACATCTCAGAAAGGGCTAAGAATGTGCATTGAACAAGATAGCAAATAAGTTGCATTTGGATCTTAAGGTCTACAGCAAACAAAATCCACTTATCCCAATGTAAGTGCACGAAACACTTGCTCCAGCATTTGTCAGCACAAGATTCCATATGGGCATAAAAAAGATGAACAGCAGTACATCCTTTGGCCTCTCAAAAATGCTCTGCCAATCCATCAGATTGTGTTTGAACATTTCCTTTCCTCAGCCCGTTGGCCTAATTGATCAAAATCCTTTTGTGATTTTAGATAACCTTTTTCGCTGTTGCCTCCTAAATTCTCATCTACATGGTTTATAGAATGATTAAAAAAAACAATGGACCCAGCACTGATCCCTGTGGAACATTACTGGACACATTCCTCCAATCCAAAAGCAACTAATGTTCAAACACAATCTGATGGATTGGCAGAGCATTTTTGAGAGGCCAAAGGGTGTTCTGCTGTTCATCATTTTTATGCCCATATGGAATCTTGTGCTGACAAATGCTGGAGCAAGTGTTTCATGCACTTACATTGGGATAAGTGGATTTTGTTTGCTGTAGACTTTAAGATCCAAATGCAACTTATTTGCTATCTTGTTCAATACACATTCTTAGCCCTTTCTGAGATGGAGGATGGGAACATTTTCTGGCAGTAACAAGCTGCTTCTTTTTTCAGGTATTTTTGGTGCTGGAGGTGATTTCCTCAAATTCCAGGAGCAGCAATTATTGTTTTATATGCTGTTGCAACTGTTTTGGCACTTTGAAAAAAAAAGTCAAAACAACAGCACTTTTAAAAGGGGGAAAGACAAACAAAGGCAGTGAGCACATGGTCTGTAAGGGAGAGAGAGAGACAAGCCACACTGCTGACACAGCAGTGAATCTGCACAGTTACTGGCTTTGCTGTTTGAATTCATGTATCACTGGACATCAGAGTGTGCCTAGGAAAACTTAACAAACAGCAAAATTCACAACTGAACTTGGAGGAACCTGTTGGGAAAGGTCATAGCACAGAAACAGATAAGTAAATAGTTTTAAATGTAGTCTTGCTGTAAATCTGCAATACTGAGTACAGTGGGTTCTTTCTTGATTGTATGTATTTATTGGGATCTATCTCTTTATAACATTTTAAAAATATAAATCATAAGTATACAGTTAGCTTGGAGCAGTGTTTTGTAGAGCAATAAGACAGTGCTATTTTCTGGGTCTGTAGGTTGGAAGGAGCAAAATGGCCTTTAGTAGAGTGATATGCTCTTCTTGTCAGATGTGGGAGTTTTGGGAGTGTTTAAGGATTACTGAGGATTATATCTGCATTAAATGTCATTGGTTGCGAATCCTGTCAGATCAAATGGATCAGTTGGAGCGACAGTTCGAGGCAATGAGGAATTTACAAGAGCTAGGGGGAGTGATGGATGTCAGTTATAGAAAGGGAGAAAAGTTGCAGATACAGTCAGGTAGATGGGTTAACTCCTAGAAAGGTACAAAAGGTTGGCGAGTGGTACAGGAGTCTTCTGTGGCTATCCCCATTTCAAACAAGTATTCTGTTTTGGAAAATGTAGGGGGTGATGGACTTTCAGAGGAATGTAGCACAAACAGCCAAGTTTCTGGTATCATGAATGACTCTAATGTAATGAGGGGTACATCAGATTCCAAGCAATCAATTGTGTTAGGTGATTCTCTAGTCAGGGGCACAAACAGATACTTCTGTGGCCAGCAGCGAAAAATCAGAATGGCTTGTTGCCTCCCTGGTGCCAGGATCAAGGATTCTCAGAGAGGGTGAAGGATGTTCTCAAAGGGCAGAAGGATCATTTCATTTTACGCATTGGTACCAACGTTATCGGAAGGGAAAATAATGAGATTCTGCCAGAAGACTGAATTTAAGCAGGAATTTAAAAAGGAGTTTCTTGAGGGTACTAATATCTGGATTACTCCCAGTGCTATGAGCTAGTGAGGGTAGGAATAGGAGGATAGAGCAGATGAATGTGTGGCTGAAGCACTGGTGGATGGGATAAGGATTCACATTTTTGGATCACTGGAATCTCTTCTGGGGTAGAAGTGACCTGTACAAGAATTTTGACTAGTAAGGAGGTGGGGTGGGACTCAGGGAGATGCTGAAGAGAGAGATCAATCTGAGACTAGTACAATTGAGAAAAAAATCGAGTCAAACATTCAGGGCAGGCAGGTACAAAGCAGAGAACAAAGTAGGACTGATAATTTAAACTACATTTATTTTAATGCAAGAAGCCTAGCAGGGAAGACAGATGAACTCAGGGTATGGTTAGGTACATGGGACTGGGATATCATAGCAATTACAGAAACATGGAGTGGACTGGCAGCTTAATGTTCCAGGATACAAATGCAACAGGAAGGACAGAAAGGGAGGCAAGTGAGGAGGGAGAGAGGCGTTTTTGATAAATGATAGCATTACAGCTGTGCTGAGGGAGGATATTCCCGGAAATACATCCAGGGAAGTTATGTGGGTGGAACTGAGGAATAAGAAAGGGATGATCACATTATTGGGATTTTATTATGGACTTCCAAATAGTCAGCAGTAAATTAAGAAACAAATTTGTAAGGAGATTTCAGTTATCTATAAGAATAATAGGGTGTTTATGGCAGAGGATTTTAACTTTCCAAACATAGACTGGGATTGCCATATTGTTAAGGGTTTAGATGGAGAGAACTTTGTTAAGCGTGTACGAGAAAACTTTCTGATTCAGAAGGTGGATGTACCTATTAGAGAAGGTGCAAAACTTGACCTACTCTTGGGAAATAAGGCAGGGCAGGTGACTGAGGTGTCAGGGGGGGAGCACTTTGGGGCCAGCGACCATAACTCTA